>NC_056727.1:686956269-687256269 GCF_019279795.1 Protopterus annectens | reverse complement strand
AACGTGAGTTAAGACTGCATCCCACACCCTGTAGTTATGATGTAGGCATCTTATCAATGAGACATTACACTGCCCTCTGTGTTATTAGACACAGAACTACAGCTGCACCCACTGCCCGATTTTGTAGCACTATGCTTTCTGGGCAATGAGATGGCATCACAGAAAGTAAAGGACAGGACTTGGGGCTGTTTGGTATTTTATTTTATTATACTGTACATCTGACATACAACTTCTGAAGTTTCTTTTCATATAAGTGCTTTCTTATTTCGTATTATAGTAATTAACGCTATTAAGGGTATGGCTGAGGGGGTAACAACAGAAGATACGATTATCATTGTCTGATTAAGGGGAAACATTTTAGAAATGAAACAAGGTGAGAGGGAATAGAAATCCATTCCATTGTGGTTAGTACATAAAAAAATCAAATACCAGTAAGAAAATGATATGGGATGGTTGAATGAAGTGTGGAAAATAGTATGTAGCTGTAAAGAGGCTGGCTGCAAAAATTATGTTGGTCTCAGGCCCATTGCTACCTTTTTATTTGCAGGTCATTTTGGTCTGGATTGCATATTTGTCTGGATTTAGCAAAAGGAGAATACTAGTCAGTGGTCTGGGAGACCACCGAAGTGCAATTTCCTTATTCACCAGAGCACTTTCTGGTTAAGTGACTTAATCAGACTCACCCAAGAAAATGCAGACTAAGGCATTCAGACCCTGGACTACAGGAAACTGCTTAACAAATCATAGCATTAATCCTCTGTGCAAACTTCCAGACATATTTAAAAGTTCTTTAGCAAGGTGGAGCTCAAATGACTCACTGTTTGGGCTGTGACCAGATTTAAATAAGTAAAATAAGCAAACAAACAAACAAATAGATAAATAAAAAATAAATGTCATATGCATTTGACATTGTATCGTAATTTAGCATTTGGTTAGCACCCTTCAGGAGTATAGCATCTGGTATTTCTTATTCTTTTTCACTCATCACTGTTAAATACCTGATGGAAAATATGTTATGCACAATGCAACAAGCAGATATGTTCACTTACTTTACAAAAACAGGTGGAATATACATTTTTCTGCAGAATTTGTGAGGTACAATTCATCCAGGTTTATCATTCCAGTTTAAAAGTGGAAGAAAAAGAAAGCATTTATCTTAACTGCAAAGGCATATTGAATGGAGAATTGTACAAAGTACCCAAGCTTGATTACTAGTAGCAGCAGAATGTAAAATGTGTGAGAAAGAAAACACACACATGCACATAGACTCAAACATACAGAGAGAATCAGACATATACATGCACATATACATACATAGAGAGAGAGCCACACATGAACGCACATACTCACACATACACAGAGACAAAGTCACACACATGCATGCACATGCTCACACATACAGAGAGAGAGAGAGAGAGAGTCACACACATGCACACATACTCACACATGCATAGAGAGAGAGGCACACAAATGAATGCACATACACATACACAGTGAAAGTCATACACATGCATGCACATACTCACACATACACAGAGTCACACACATGCATGCACATACACATACACAAAGAGAAAGTCACACACATGCATGCACATACTCACACATACACAGAGAGTCACACACATAAATGCACATACTTACACATACACAGAGACAGAGTCATACAAATGCATGTACATACACAAATACAGAGACACAGTCACACAAATGCATGCACATACTCACACAAACACAGAGACAAAATCACACATTAGTGCCTATACACATACACAGAAAGTCACACAAATGCATGAAAATACACATACGTAGACAGAGTCACACACATGAATGCACATACTCATGCATACAGAGAGACATAGTCACACACATTAATGCACATACACATACACAGAGACAGCGTCACATACATGAATGCACATACTCATACACAGAGACAGAGTAACACAAATGCATACACACTGTGAAGGCTGCCAGCCTTGCTAGATAGAATTTTGTAGATAATTCTATGTAATTGTAAATATTAATATAATCCACAGGCTTGTTTTACAAATGTAAGGAAAACTAAATGTAAGAGAACTGTGTTATATGCTGAACTTCAAAAATGTAACCACAGTGCACCCTGCTGGAAGAAAGCTGTTAAGTAAAGAAATACAACTCTGTTTGATCTCAAGCTCAGAGACAGGATGTCTGGGCTAGCAAATTATTTCTATTGTTATTAAGACAGAGATAATTGCTTGATTTTACATGTAAAACTGTCTTGTATTGCTATGGCTTCCTGGACAGGTGTAGCTTACAAAGAAATGTAAATTTTGAGTTTCTGTTAACCTGGGAACTAAAGGAGAAGTGATAAAAATGATGTAATGTGAAATGACTCAGCAGTACATGGTATTATCAATTTAAGACTTTCTCAGAGAGAGATCGAACATTTTGGATTTTGTCTGAAGCTGACAACAATTCTCCAGCACTTTGCCTTGTAAGTAAAGTTATTTAGGACATAGTTTCTCTTAGTGTTAGATAAGAATTTAGCCAGATCAGTCTACTTGTTTTCTATTTTTATGTCAGACTATCCTACAATATTGTTTTAAAGTTCCTGTGATTTCTGAACTCTTGATTAGCACTGTGTTGAACTGATGAGATTTGTTTTGTGCTTTTATTATTTATTATTAAATATTTTTAAACCTTTCAACTGTGGCTATTTTGTGTAGAGATAATTTAATCTCTTAGATAGTACTTGCATGTATTTGGTGATACTGTTCAAGCCACTCCAATAGTCTTGCTGTTTGGCACACTTACTATTTGGATAACAGTAATGTTACACAGTGAAATTGGTCACCCTTTGGGAAGGGCCTTATAGTAGCTGATGTTAGTGATTGATGGCAGTCGGTACTACCTTATAGTCTGGGCAGAAAGGGGGTATAGCTGGAGAACATGTGCCAGCCTTCCCCCGGAGTGTCTGCGTGTCTGTATCTAAATCAAATCTTAAAGTGTGTGTGTGTGTGTGTGTGTGTGTGTGTGTGTGTGTGTGTGTGTGTGTGTGTGTGTGTGTCAGCTACTTGGACAGGGACACGAAGCACTGGTTGGACAGAGAAGGTGCTGGAGGCTTTAGCTTGACCACTAGGCTGAGATCTGGACCCTATAGCTGTGCCAGTAGGGAGTCTTATTGGGGATCTGGAGAGAAATGGAGAAACCAGCCCCAGACTGACTGTGATCTCTGCATGCTCTTAAGGGAAACTGTACTTTACTGTGTGTGTACTTGTTATCCCACAATCTGTATGCCCCTCACTGGTGCTAGTGGTGAGGATTGAAGCTCCTAGATTACTGGACCAGTGAGTGGGCATCACACACATACTCTCACATACACAAAGGCACAGAGTCACACACATGCATGCACAAACTCACACATACACAGAGAGTCACACACATGAATACACATACTCACACATACACAGAGAAAGAGTCACACACATGCATGCACAAACTTACAATACAGAGAGACAGAGTCACACACAAGTGCACATACTCACACATACACAGAGTCATACACATGCATGCACATACTCACACAAACACAGAGAGGGAATCACATGCATGCACATACACAAACACATAGACAGAGTCACACATGTGTGCACATACACAGAGACAGAGTCACACACGTGTGCACATACAAAAACACAGAGAGTCACACAAATACATGAAAATACACATACATAGACAGAGAGTCACACACATGAATGCACATACACATACACTGAGACAGAGTCACACACATGCATGCACATACTCGCACACACACACACACACACACACACACACACACACACACACACACACATGAATGCACATACTCATGCATACATATTGACAGTGACACACATGAATGCACATACTCGAGCACACATAGACACAGAGTCATACACATGAATGCACATACTCATGCATACACATTGACAGGTTGACAGAGTCACACACATGAATGCACATACACATACACAGAGACAGAGTCACACACATGAATGTATGTATACAGAGTCACACACATGCATGCACATATTCACACATACAGAGAGATAGAGTCACACATATGCATGAATGTACTCACACATACACAGAGGCAGAGTCACACACATGCGTGCACATACACATATACAGAGACAGAGTCACGCACATGCATGCACATACACAGACTCAGATACAGATTCTCACACATGCATGCACATACTTACACATACACAGAGACAGAGTCACACACTTGCATGCACATACTCACACAAACACAATGAGAGAATCACACATGTGTCCACATAATCACACATACACAGAGTCACACTAATGCATGTGTGTGCAGATATATACACATACACACACACACACACACACACACACACACACACACACACACACGCACACACACACACACACACACACACACACACACACACACACACACACACACACACACACACACACACACACACACACACACACACACACACACACACACACACACACACACACACACACACGTGGAAAGGTTCAGGATAATACAATGTGAGTTTGTAGATGAACTAGTATAGGATCACAACAGTTTTCTGGCTTTGTACACTTGATTCCAAATGCATCACATAAGTTCATAGGCAGTTACTAGGCTAACAGCTCAAGAACCCTTACAAGCCTGGCCATTCTTCTTCTTCTTCTTTCGGCTTTTTCCCAGTTAGGTGTCGCCACAGCGGATCACCTGTCTACTCATGATTGGCAGTGGAGTTTTACAGTGTCGAGTTGCCAGCCCGGTGCCCAACATTCCACAGAAGGCACACACATGCACACACTCAAACCTAGGGCCAATTTAGAGGGATGTGGGAGGAAACCGGAGCACCCGGAGGAAACCCACGTGACCACAGGGAGGACATGCAGACTCCGCACAGAAGGCACCCTAGCTGAGAATCGAACTGGAGAACCTCTTGCTGTGAGGTGGCAACGCTAACCGCTGCACCACCATGGCCACCCCCTTACAAGCCTGGCCATTATTAGCCAAATTTTACCCTATTTTCAATTCCAAAGGGCTGGGTGACATAACTTCTTTTTCTGTGCACTTGATTGCAAACACATAACATAATTTCTTTTTCCCCTGTAATGTGACCTAAAATGAGTTTGCAGTAGAGTTGACACCTTTTCAAGTGCCCAAAGAGGGACGTTTTTTAAAGAAACATAAGATTTTGTATGACAAATAAAGAAACATAAGATTTTGTATGACAAATAAACCTGCACTTAGCACAAAGTACCAGACATCACCTTATTGCCAAAATAAAAGCTGTTGTATTATTTTAGTTGTTTGCCTAATTTCCAATCATATTGAGCTTATTTTAAATATTTTTATGCAAGGCTGTAACATGAGGAAAAAAATTAGACAAAAGTTAGCAAACAGCAAAGGTAGCATAGTGATTAGTCTGGGGAATGAGTAGGAATGAAACAACACAGTTGAGCTGCTAATTATGAAGAAAACAATGTCAGCTGTGTGAGGGAGAGCAGGGCTATTAAGCATAAAATGAAACAGCTGACCCTGTCTATATGTTTCAAGACGAGCCTGACAGCAGAACTGCTGAACCAGAGAAGACCACAGGAGGTGGGAGAAACTTGACGTGGACGTAATATGATATGCACTGCAAGTTTATCTCATCAGACAGTTGCTAGACTGTAGATTACCCTGAGATTTAACACTGAGCAGCAAGAAATGTGTCTTTTTAAGGGGTAACTTGCCCATGTAAATGTGCTGGATTAGAAATAAGTAGTTAAGGGCTGGGCAGATGACTGTTGGGTACAAAGGAAGAAGCAGAAGAAGAAGAAGGCAGAAACAGTACTTTGTAACCAAGTGAGTGGTCAGTCCTTGCCAATCTCCTTGAAACCCTAGCTCCATAGGGATATTACTATGTTTACTTAACCTTTGGAAGACAAAGGTATAACCTCAGCTCCAACGTGATAACATTGTGTCTGCTTAGTCTTTTGCAAGGAAGCATATCAGAATCTTCCCTGCAGAGCGATAGCAAGATGTTTGTTTAATGCTTAGCAGGCAAAAATTACCTACTGCCAACTCCACATAATTTTACATCTCATGTCCACAGCTTGCAGAGCTGCTTCTCCGGAGCAGCAGTCCAGGTATGGAGGGCAGCATCTGATTTAAAAAGGTCATGCAGTGAATGCAGCATACCTTCCTGTCAGGTGTTAAATATTCAGAAAAGTTAGTATGAGGATTATACCTTCCTTTCAGGTCTTATGCATTCAAAATGCCAGCAAGAGGAACTGCTTAGGACATTCAAGTTGCATATTAATTGTACATTTGTGTGATACAACATTTGTTTGCTTATCTGTCTTATTAGAATGTGATAATTATCCCTTGTCTTCACTTATCATGTGTATCCTTATTGTAACTGTTGCCATGGCTACATTTTATACAAGACATTTGTTAAGGAAAACTGTTATCAATATTGTCCAGTCTTTGTTTACATTTTTAATTTTGCTTTTGATAACTGGATGATTATATTAATGCTAACTGATTTCTCAACTACAACCTAAGGTTATGTGCTTGTAAATGTCACACACAATAAGTATATGTCATACATTGGTAACAGTTCAATAATAGCTTATTCACACAGTGTGAAAAGATACTACAGGGAGGGGAGCAGAATGACAAGGAAGTGCCTGTTCTCCCCCCCCTGGGGGGGGGCTTTGGTATGTGTTTTCAGTGAGTGTGCAATCAGCTTCACATCCCATTGTAGACCAGGAACAAACTAGTGCATCTGCTTATAGCTGACGAGACTTGTGTCACCCACATGGACAGGGACATTGCTCAATATGACCCACTACATTTCCAATCCTTGAGTGGGAACTGGCAAAGGTGAGGATGTAGGGCATAAGGAAAGACATCCCCTGATGGATTTCCGGATGATGGCTGAACCACAATCACTTTGGCAGTCTAGATGGTCAGCTCACAATACAGGCAAATAAAAATATATTGAAACAAAGAAACAGTGAAAAAAGAAGAGATATTGAATTACAGTACATGATGCAACATATAGAAAATGTAAAGAACAAATGAAGAGCAGGCATCTAAAAGTCTGTATTTGATACAAAATATCCACACACAAGAAATCAATCTGACCACCATGGCTAAAAGCGCAACATTTAATAGCACTCAAGAGTTATGAAAAAATAACAAATAAAAAGATGATTGCTTTCAGACCATATGTCCTTCTTCACATCTATACACATTAGTGAAAAAAGCCATTTTTAAAAGAACATTCAACAAATCAAACTGCAGAAACAATTAAGACTAATGAATCAAGCTTCTTGCCATCAATGCAGGTTTTAAAGGGGCATTCCCATTTAAATCTGGGGATTTATTATTGGCTTGCAACTTAACAATCCATCTCATTTCTGATAACTCTGGTTAGGCAAATCACCCCCTCTCTTTGTCTCCCCCATCACTCACAATACCATAAACAAAAGAATGACCTGGATTTGCAGAAATATGCTTATATAAAGCATTATGAACATTGGCATTTCTCATGTCACTCAAGTGCTGCAGAATACATTCCTTCAGCAACGTATTGGTTTTACCCACATAAAAACTGTTACATAGTTTACAACACGCAAGGTATACCAGATTCTTAATTTTACAATCTGCATAATACTTAAAAGAAAAAAACAATACCCAAGTCCAGATGAATGAAAGAATTAGTGATAGAAATAAATTTGCAAGCCTTACATCCCCTACAAGGAAAAGTACCAGCCCTGTTGAATGTCTGAATATTAATCTTCCTAGATCTATAGCATAATCGCCTTTTAAGCGATAAGTTATTTTTTAATGCAAAACTAGGTCTGTCACCCAGTCACCGTAATATTCTCATCAGATGACAAAATGGGCCATTTTTTACTAATAATATCTCATACAGCCCCTTATCATTGCTATATGTCAGGACTACTCTGTTTCTGTTCTTAGTACATGAGTCTCTCTTAAGAAATACAGCAGGGTATGCTTGCATCCCCCTTGCAAAATGGAGTTTACCTATGTCTGACCTCAACGCATTAACTTCTCAGGCTGAGAGTACAACATCATCCAGACAATAACCCCTTGCCATAAAATCTTTACTCAACTGATTAGTAGCTTTTAAAAAAAGCATTATTAATGGTATGAAGTCTGGACATCCTAAGGAACTGGCCCTTCAAAGTATTCTTAAAAATATGAGGTGGGTGCATACTCGATTAACATAATAAATTGGTCTTACAGTATTCTTTTCTATATAGTATGTTTCCATCAAGCCATTTTCATTGACACTAACATGAACATCCAAAAATCAATAATTAACTTTGAATGTTTTAATGGGAATTTAAAGCCTGGGCTACAGCTTTCCAGATACTCAACAAAAGTATTCAGTAGTTCAGCAGTTCCGGTCCATAGCAGAAAAATGTCGTCTACAAAACGCTTATAAAACCTTACATAAATAGCATAGTCTTGATTACCTAAAACATGCCTTGCCTCCTAGCTAGCCATAACAAGACTGGCTTAACTGTTGGCACAAGGTGTTCCCATTGCAACACCTAGTTTCTGCAGATAAAACACATTGTTAAAGATAAAAACATTATTCTCTAAAATACATTCCAACATGGCGACAAGAAAAATCTGTTCATTGTTATAATCTGTATTGGTCCTTAAATAATCCTTAATGGACACAATACTGAAATCATTTGGAATTACAGTAAAAAAGGCTACAGACATCTAATGTAATCAAATGTAACTCAGCAGTAAAATCTAATCCTTCAACGCATTCACTAAGCATCCTTAAAAAGTGCTCAGTATCTTTAAGTACTGTAGGTGCCAGTTCAACTAAAGGTTTTAACTTATGCTCAACAAAGATAGACAGTGGTTCTGTCAGCCAGCTGTGGCTTGATACAATGAGTCCCATCAGTGGATCAATCTTACACTTATGAATTTTAGGTAAGCCGTGAATGGCTGGAATTAAAGGATTGGTGGCCACTAAAAAGTCATAAATCTCAGGAGTCAACATTCTGGTCATGAGCAGATCATAAAGATTGTCATGCATCTGCTTAATAATTTTGTTGACATCAACTTTCATAATTTTTACATAAGTCAAACAATCATTAAGCATGGTTTCCATCTTGTCTATATAACTGTTCATATCCAATTATCACAACTGCGCCCCCCCTCCCTTTATTTACAGGATGAATGGATAAAGCCTTATTCTGCTGCAGCTCTTTGAGATCATGTCACTCACATTGTATTAAACTATAAAACCTCTGTGTGTGCCCACTATTCTTTAAACACTTCATTCCCACATATCTTGAGGAAGGCCTCCAAAGAGGGATGTAACTGTGGTACATAAATGCTAGGTTTTCAAAAGCAAATACCTCAGTGTTAGATGATGATGGATATGACATTTTAATCACTGTATTCCTAGTGAATAGTCTTACATTTATGATGACACCACTGACCTGGGAAGGTGTTGGTGGAATAAATAAGAACCCTTTATTCAACAGTGATTTCTGATATTTAAAACAGGACAGTACATCTTCCGTGGGCTTTTGTTCATTCAGAAGCTGCTGAAAGTACTCCTTCTATCTGCCTTTGATTTCCAATGGACTGGTAAGCAGGTTGTTCCTGGCATCTGTTATGAATGGTGTCTATCTTCTTTATCTTTTTGTCTTTGTCTTGCAATCTGATATAGTTTCTTTGTGCCATCTACTAAGTCACTTTCCAGAAGTTGGTAGATTACCTCTGATGCCTGGTTCTTTGCTACTGCAATGCCTCTCTTAGCCTGTTAGCCAACCAGTGTTTCTTCCTAGCCTGGGCAATCATTTATATCTCCTATTTTTTCCTGCACCCATTCTTTCTTTCGGTGACTTCCTGGACTTCTGCATTCCACCATCAGCTTTCCTTATGTAACTTAGTTCCATACCTGGCTCAGCTGCATATCTATTCTGTAGTCATCACGCATGTTTTGAGGTGGTGCCATTTTTCTTCAACTCCACCTATTTCCTCTTATTCTTGAGGTGCTCTTCAGCTTGTTCTCTATTGACCTTAGAGCCTTTTCTGACCACTACTTGCAGCAATCATTGAGTGGGTAATTTACTCATGCTCAAACTCACTTGCCCAAAGGTTTCTTGACTTCATTAACTCCAATGCCTTGGACCAGCTGATTGACACCTCCAGAAAGGGTGCCAGCATTCTGGATCTGGTGCTTATCAATATGGGGGACCACTTGAGCACCCCCACTGTGAGGTCTTTCCTGGTGAGTTCTGACCACATATTAGTCCCATTCGAAGTAATTATCACACCTGACCCAGCCTAGCAGCAACTAAACTAAAAAACTTCTCCAAAGCAGATTATAACCTCTTACAGGATGGTATAAATAGCTTCACTGCACATCTCACTTCAGATGGAACTTCTAACTATGCCAAATTCTACACCAGTGCATTATACAAACAGCTGTATAACTGCATTGACTCGGCCATACTTGATAGGACCAAAGCTCTTCAAGGAAGAGCAAACCTGCCTGGTGGACAACTGCCATTAACAAGCTTTACAATAAGAGGAAGAAATTGCTGTCTAAGAGTAAGAGGGAGTGAGCCCTAAACTGGATCACTCCCTCCTCAGCTTAAACAAGCAAATAAGACTTCCTGTGAAGTCCTCCAAAGCAAACTATGAATCCTAATTAGCTTCTTCAACTAAGGACAACCATAAGGCATTCTTTAGTTACATCAGTAGCCTAAAATGAAAGGTCTAGATTTGTGCTGAACTGGTAGTTAATGATACCACATATACTGTCCCTGTGGATGTAACTAATTGGCCAACAGATTCTGTTAAAATTTCTCTCCTTTGTCCCCACTACTTATGCCCCATGACATCCCTACCACCTGTCCCCAACCTTGTATCTTTAAAGATCAGGTCATAAATGCCCTCTTTAAGGCCAAACACAGCATTTATGGGACCTGATAATATTCCAGGCTGCATACTACATAGGCTCCCAACAAGAATTAGCAACACCATTTGGTACTCTTTTCAGTCATAGTCTAAGCACCGGCTTCATCCCAGCTGAATGAAGAATGGCCACCATTATTCCCTTGCACAAAGATGGTGCTTCCACTGACCCTGGGAACTATAGACCTATTAGCCTGACTAGCCTTATATGCAAGGCCATGGAGTGAATCATGATGGACCTTGTCAACAATGATATAAGTAATCTCCAAACACTTGACCCTACTCAGTTTGGATTTGTCAAAGGGAGATCATGCCTGTTAAACCTGGTGGACTTCTTCGAGACAGTTACCAAGGCCCTGGATGAGGGAAAATCTGCTCATACAGCCTACCTAGACTTAGCCAAGGCTCTTGACACTATCCCCACTTAGGCATCATTGATAAACTCACCCAACTAGGTATCAACCCTTATATCATTAGATAGGTGGTTAACTGTTTCACTGGTAGAACACATTTATTCAAAATAGTGGAATCCACCTCCAACAGCAGACCTGTAACCAGTGGTTTTCCACAGGGATCAGTCCTGGGATCTCTACTGTTGGAAATCTATTTCTCTGAAGTGCAAGCAAAAACTAAAGGTCTGTGGCTGACAAAGTTTGATGATGACTGCAAATTGGCACTGGTCATAGAATCTCCAAATGATATCAAGATCCTACAAGAGAGTTTTACACAAACAGATTATTGGTGCCAAAGTCATGGCCTTAAACTCGATGCAAAAAAAATGTATTATCATCCTTTTAAGTAAGAGAAATGTTCCTGCTAACTACCACATTAATAGCAGCACCGTAAGTATGCACTCAGTGATGACAGACCTGGGCACGCAGATTGACAGCAACCTTACCTTTGACCACCATGTCTCCACAGTGGTAAGAAGGGCATTCTGTATTGCTCATCTCATAAGTAAGGGCATTGCCTCTAGAAAAAAAGACATTTATAACCTCCCTGTATTCTTCCTTCATCAGGCCAATAATTGAGTACAATGGCCCTTTTGGTATGTACCTTTCCAAGCACCTGCAGCAATTGGAGAGACCACAAAGGTTCCTCACAATGAAATTCAAGGTCTTCAACATCTGTCCTATGTGGATCATCTAAAATCACTGTCACTTTATTCTGTTTTGTACAGACTACTCAGAGGCAGTCTCTGCCTTGCATATAAGGCAATCTCTGACCTTGCTTTATTGGAAATGCTGCACATACGCAAGGCAAATGGTACACGGGTTACTGGCTTTAAAGACCTTAACCTGGTATGTGAAATGAATAGAACCTGCTAAAGGAGCAGATTTGTCTCCCAGAGGATGATTGGATGGGTAACTATACATTCACACTGGGGATTCCACTCGTATTCCTTTTGGACAGAGGCAATAGGTGCTGATCATGGAAATAAGGGTAGAACTTGGCTAGGCTTGTAAGGGCCCCAGGGCCATTAGCCTAGTACCTGCCTATGATCCTATGAATGAGTGGTTTATGCTGTGAGCTGACTATTTCACTGAGGATGACTTTGCAATCACTGAGTCTACCCCATTGCCCTTTCTTTACAAGGAGAAAATCTACCTGAGTTGCATGTTGGCTACTCTTGTTTGTGATCTTGTGACTGTCTCACTTTTTGAACCATGTGTTGGCTATTGTGACACTGCCAGCCTTGCTATCTGGAATTTTGTAAATAATCATATGTCATTTGTGAATAGTAATATGATTCATATGCTTGAGTTACAAATGTAAGAGAACTGTATGTTATGTACATATTAAACTACTGGTGCAAAAGTGTGTGTAAAGTACTGAGCTAAAATGTAACCACAATGTACCCTACTGGACTGGAAAAGAACAGAAATGTATATAAACTATATACCCATGCAAATGTATGTTTTAATAATAGAAGCTGGAACATACAGAGTTAGCTTGCAAAACTTCAAGAAAATAAGTTGAAATTGTTTTACGATTGTGTTATCTCTTAGTTTCAGTAAAGCTAGATGTTTTCCTATTGTCTTGAAACAGAAATAATTACTAGGTTTCAGATGTAAAAGTGTTTGTTTTACGACTTCCAGTTCTGAGCAAACATCTGAGAGATATGTATTTTTCACAGAGAAATGTTAAATTTTATTAGGTTTCTGTTAGCCTGGGAACTGAAGTCAGGTGACAAAGAGTGATGTCATCCAGGCTATTCCAGCAGTTATATGTGATATTAATTTAAGAACTCTCTCAGAGGAAGAGAAGGGCATTTTGTATCTTGTCTTGGGCCTAGAAAGATCCATTCAGCACTTCTCATCTGCATTTGCCTTGCTCTGTAAGTAAGTCTAAGGTATAGTATTTCTTTTAGAGATAAGAATATAGTAAAAATTAGTTTAGGTGTTTTAATGTATTCATTTGAGACTGTCCTGCAATGTTGTTTTAAAATATTTCCTGTGATTCTGAACTCTGTAGTTACTGTGTTGATTGAGCATTGTCTTGTTCTTTTATTATTTATTATTAAACATATTTAAACCTTGTAATTGTGGCTGGTTTGTTTAGAGATATTTAAGCTCTTAGCATACTTGCATGTGTATTTGGTGACCATGTACAGGCCACTCCTAAATAGCCTTAGTCTTGGTCACACTTACCATTTGGATAATAGTAACATTATACAGTAGGATTGGTCACCCTTTGTAAGGGTCTTTATAGTAGCTGATAAGTGGTCGTTGTTGGCAGTGATAACTGCCTTATAGTCTGGGCAGAAGGGGGATAACTAGTAAAGCTGTGCCATCCTTCCCCAGGAGTGTCTGTGTGTTTGTAAATAAATCAAATCTCAACGTGTGTGCATGTGTCAGCTACTTGGGCAGGGACACGAAGCACTGGTTGGACAGAGAGGGTGCTGGAGGTTTTGGCTTGACCACTCGACTGACATCTTACCCTATAGTTGTAGGAGTGGGGAGTCTTATTGGGAATCTGGTGAAAGAGGCAGAAACCAGCCCTGGACTGACTGTGATCTCTCTGTGCTCTTAAAGGAAATTGCACTTTACTGTGTGTGTACTTGTCATCCTCCTAATGTGTATGTCCCTCACTGGTGCTAGTAGTGAGGATTGAGGCTCCTTGATTACTCTGCCAGTGCAGGGGCATCACAGCTACTATCAAGCCATTTGCCAGACAGAAGTCTAGAATGACCTCTCCTTCTTTATTCCTGTTGCCCCACCCATGTGGAACCAGGCAGTCCTCATATCCTGTTCTGTCTGTCCTGATATGTGCATTCAAGTCACCCATAATCAACACCAGTTCATGTTGTCCTGCTTTAGCTAGTAGGTTTTGCAACTGCTGTATGAATGCACTCTTTTCTTCACCGTCACAACTTGCTGTAGGGTACAGGCTGAAATTATGAATACTGCCTTATCATTACACTGGAATCTGATTGTCATGAGTCTGTCACTAATTCTAATGCTATCCCTCACTGCCTTTTGAAGCCTATCTCTCACCACTATTCCCACACCACTTCTCGCCTATCCTCTTCCTGAGTAGGAGACTCTGAATCCCAAACCAACTGTATTTGCTGCAATTCACTTCACATCTTGTCTCTTAGATGAATAGGAAGTCCAAACTCCTCCATACTGTCATGTCATCCACTTCCAAGCTGTATCCTGTCAGTGAACCTACAATGAGTTTAGCAATTTTTAGTTCATGACTGGCAGGTTGATTTGTTTTACGTCTAGCTTTCTCTCTCTCTATAGAGCCATCTCATGTAAACCAGGCTGGGCAATTGGACACTGGCCAGCCAGTAGCATATTGACCCAGGGCTGCTAGACTTTATGGAGGGCACACACTGGCCATTAGGGCACATACACCCCTCCCTCCCTTAGGGTCCTTAGCATAAATCAGAGTAGGCTGGGTCCTCAGCACACTTATCACTGGCAAATACCCATGCCCATTTGGCAACATTAGTCAACATGACTGAATCACCTAGAGTGACATTTTACACCGGTGAGTGGCTAACATTGCTATGGTGGGGAGTCTGTGATCTATGTTCTCCTATCTTGAGGATACTTCACACCACAGTAAATGCCCAAATTGGTTGGTCTATGCAACTCTTCCTCTTATAGGGCACCATGTAGAGTCTGTGCTGTCCATAGCTCCATTCATTGGTGAGTTTGAGATGGAAACACTCAGCATATTTTCCAGAGGTGGGAGGAACCCCACACAGGGAGAACATACAAACTTCAAACAGGCATTGGCCGGAGGTCAGGATCAAACCTTGAACATTGTGTGTGGGAGGCAAAGACCTTAACCATTATGACAACTGGTCAAAGTAGTCCAGCTTTCTCTAGTAGAAAAAGGATATGTGGTCTGAACATTTAGTTAGAAATCATTCTAGCATTTGCATAGCAAATGGATCTTGGTAGAACTTCAGTTGATTTGGATACTGACAGGTAGTGTAAGAAAACATAGAATACACATTAGAAAATGAAGTATAAGATATTCAAAATAATTGTTCATATTTTATGATTAACTCTTTCTGTCCATGATAACAGAGCTGTAGCTAGGTCAACCCATCAAGCTGCTACAGTTATTAACACACAGAGCTACTGAACACATTCATTCAAAGAGCCAGCTGCCACTACTTAAATGAAATTTGAGAAACCTGACATTGCATTCATGCTCAATCAGCATCTGGCATTCTTGCTCCCTACCAGCTTTTGTTCAGGGAAACCACTCCTTTGCCCTCCGTAGAAAAAGCACTGATCATACACAGGTATTGCGAGAACTGTAATGTTTTGCATTTGGAGCTTTTCTACCCAGTTCTCTGCTGAAGACAGGCCAGTCAGACTACCCCAGTCAACAAAATCAAGCAATAAATAAATTAAATAAATAAATACATACATACATACATACATACATACATACATACATACATGCTTCTGTTTTCTCAAAGGATGAATAAGAAGTTGTACTGAAACTATACTAAATCAAGATGAAAAGAAAAACAAAGCTGCATTGCTCTTGTATTTTTAACAAAAGAGTAATATGTGTAAAATGGTATATACACCTGTACATTTGCCCATACCCATTTTGGTGACATTAGTCAATATGACCGAATCACCTAGAGTCATATTTTACACTGTCAAGTGGCTACCCCCTGCCACGGTATGCAGTATGTGATCTGTGTTCTCCTATCTTCAGGAGACTGCGCACCACAGTAGATGCCCAAAATGGTTGGTCTATGCAATTCTTTCCCATATAGGGCACCATGTAGAATCTGTGCTGCTGTCCACAACTCCATTCATTGGTGAGTTTGAGATGGAAATACTCAGCATGTTTTTCAGACATGGGAGAAACCCCACAGAGACACAGGGAGAACATGCAAACTCCAAACAGGCACTGGTCAGAGGTCAGAAGCAAACCTTGTACCTTGTGCATAGGAAGTGAAGACCTTAACCATTATGCCAACTGCTCTCTGGGCAGTAAAGGCAGAACAGTTGAAGAAGCTAGAGGTGATGGAAATGAAGTGCCTGAGAAGGATGGTAGGATGTACACTGTGGGACAGACAAAGAAATGAGGACATAAGAGCAGAAGCCAAAGTAGCTCCAGTTGTAGAAAAGATCAAATAGAACAGATTACAGTGCAGAAAAGCAGAAGAGAATCTGCTGAGAAAGATTTGGGACAGACAGGAAGAAGGCAAGAGGAAGCAAGGACGTCCAGCAAAGAGTTGGATGGATTGTGTGAAAGAAGATCTGCGAGAGTCAAGCATAAATGCTGAAGAAGGCAGGAGCATGGCACTGAATCAATAGAGTTGGTGACAGTTAACATGATACCCTGACCCCATGTAGAAAAAAATGGGGAAAAGGAGGCTAGTGATGATTTGCCACTGTGGAAATGCTTTACAGTTAAGAATGAATCAAAACTCTGATTCTTGTCTAATTGCTTTTTTGCAGAGTCTTGGCTTCTTGGAGGTTGCTGAGTTAGGCCAAATGATGATTCTTTAATTTGGTCTCAAGATTAATGAGTCTTACCCTTCCCCCTTGGAGATGTTACTGTGAAATCATAAAGGGCACCTTTTAAATTCAAATTAAAACAACAGGAAATTCTGTTTAGAGACCAGAGATCGACTGTTAGGTGCATACTAGGCTAATGACCACTAGGGCTTTAAAAGCCTAGCTGTGCAACCCAAATGTGACCCACAAATTTGATTTATAAGATGATGACTGCCTCTGTCCATCAAAGAAATAGCAGCCAGACTAGGGTAAATTTCCAATTACTCACCCATTGGTACAAGTTGCACTTAATAGGGATAGATAGGAACTCTGCTTCACATGGATAGGAAGCCTGCTCCAGAGAATGAGAATTCTCTCAGAAACATCTGTCTCTCCAACATGTCCTATTTATGTTGCATACAAAATGTAGGTTTTTTAATCTAGCAATTCTGATGCTGTTTATTTTGTGGATGTGCAAAAGATTAATCAAAACAGGGTCCAGGGATTCCTTGTGTGTCAGGCAAAGATCACCTCTCAGAAGTTTGTATGATGCCGAGCAAAAAGGATTAGAGGTGACCAGTTTAGGACATTGTGTTTACTTTCTGCATTTTTTTGTAAGGAACCTTTGTGGATGTTCTAGTTGCTGCATGTGTCTCATCAGGCACATACCAAAGGGGGCTTTATATCTTATGATGGATCAGATGAGGGCCAAGTACAGTGGTGTGATGACCTCTCTGGACCTAGATGCAATGCCCATGCTGATAAGTTGAGCAACACAGAAAGATTTTCTTACTACCTTGGACACATGTTGGTTGAAGGCTAGGTTACCATATACATGAGTTCCCAGATTCCTGACTGGTGAATCAAATTTTAAGGGTATTTTATTGATGACGTAGTTACCCGGGGTAACAGACTACCCAAAAGGTACTATAATGCATTTCTTGGGACTGCGTTTTAAGTCATGGCTTTGTCACTAAACATTTGTATAAGACCTTCCTGAAGTGTGTTCTCATTTTTGGCAGATTCAGTGACTACTCCCTGTTTTCAATCATCTGTGAACTTGGTTAGCTAGAGGCCTTTGACATTGGCTTTGACATCTGAGAAGTAGATTCCAAAGATGAGTGGGCCTAGTACAGAGCCCTGGGGGACTCCACAGATGACTGACCTCTTTGTGGAGGTGGTCTCACGAATTCTAACCTTCCGGGTCCTTTAACTGAGCCAGTTAGATATACAGCATGTAATAAAGGGGTGTATATCTAGTTCTGTAAGTTTGTTAACAATGCCTGAGTGGGGTATTAAATCAAATGCTTTAGCTAGATCTAGGTAGGCAGTATGCACAGTTTTCCCCTCATCCATTGCCTTAATGACTTTTTCAAAGAAGTCCACCAGATTCAGTAAACATGATCTTCCTTTGACAAAGCCAAACTGGGATGGATCCAGTGTTTGGAGGTCTCCTATGTCCTTTTTGATAATTTCCATGTTAATTATTTCCAAGGCTTTGCAAATCTTACTAGTTAGACTAATTGGTCTGTAGTTTCCAGGATCTGTTGAAGGTCCTCCCTTATGAAGGGGATGAACAATTGCAGTCCTTCATTCACGTGGCACAAAACCTGTTTTGAGACTATAGTTAAATAATGAATCCAGAGATCCTGATAAGTCATATTTTAGACTATTCAGGAGGCATCCTGGGATGTTAGGTCTTACTGAGGGCATGTTATTTTTTTTAATGAGTGCAGTGAGTACATGCTTCCTAGTTATAGTTAGAGGAGGGGTTATGTTTGAGGGTATTATTGAAAGGAATGTTGGGGTGAGAGGGTGTAAAACTGTTGTGTGCTGCCCTTGAGGTTTCTGACATAGCTGCAGAAGACATTTTGGTTCTTTTAAATGGAAGGATATATTAACCTCAGAGTTGGCTTTGCTTGACCTAATCAGATTCAACCCTCTTAGTTGCCTATTTACTTTGATGACAGAGTTTTTTATCTTTATGGGAATTACCATTTTGGATTTTGCTAAAATCTTTTCCTTTTGTTTTATATTGTGCTTAATTTGGGAAGCCACAAGGGCGGTTTGTTTCTGGGGCTAGATTTGGGCTTAGTTCTGGTAGGTATATCAGCCTCTCTGCAGCCATTGATATGAGTTTCTGACAGCAATTCAGTGTACCTGGTGTGTTGTTGGGGTATGGAAGGGCATTCAATTTTGAGAAACTATCACTTAATAATAAGTAATTTGGTTTGAAATAGTTCTTAACTGTTACTGGTTTTAATGGGATTATGGAGTTGATTTTGGTTTTAAAGGAGACAGCTTTATGGTCAGACCTTACCAGGGAGGGTGAATCATTGAGGGGGCAGCATTCTCCCATATTTGTGAGCATGAGGTCCAGTATATTGGAGCCTCTAGTGGGCATATTCACTATTTGGTCAAGGATGTTTGTATTTACAAAGTCCAGAAATCTTTGTGCCTGTAGATTTGAGACCGCACAGTATTCCCAATCTATAGAGAAGCAATTAGAGTCTCCCATGAGTAGGGTGTTAGGTTGGAGGGTAAATGTCTACAGTAGGTCCAAATATCATTGTGAGCTTTTTGGGATATGGAGGGTGACCTATAGCTAGCTAAGATATGATAGACTATTTTGTATATGGTGATCTGTATTAGAGGAACTCTAGCAAGTCATCCTGTTTGACCAACCTAGTGGTATGCTTGTTATTTAGGCTCCTGCCATTGAACAGTAACACCATGTGATTCCTTTGCTATGTTGGTAGGTTTGTCAATTTGGCATTGCCTAAAAAAGGCACTTTGGGGACAGACAAAGCCTTGGCCTCTATTCAAAAGCCTAGAGGGGAAAGGTGTAGGCTATAATTGGCAAAACAACATGGCTTGTTGATCATGTCCTCCCAAGTTGACAAATGATCCCCTCAGAATGATGCCAGAAGGACAGCCAGTTGTTGAAATTAGTCATTTTTTGCTCATATTGTGACATCATCCTCGGTGATGGTAATATCCTGCTCAGAACCAGGCTCACACCAGCCTGAAACACAGTCTGACTGCTCCATACTGTCTCTCCTCAGGGAGTTACATCTCAGGTCATTTACACTCATATGGACTATGATAGAGTCACAGTGGTACATGTGGCATAAGGACTTGTGAGCATGTGTGATTTTGCAGATCCTCGCTCCAGATAAGCAACTAACAGTTGTCTTACTCTTGTTCAGCCTGGTTAAGTGGGCATCAGTATATCTTACCTGGTTCAAGGCTCCAGAGTGCACCCCTGCATTACCAGGCTATAACTTATATCACACTTTTTGGCCATTTAACCTGCACCAGAACATCAAAGGCGGAGGTGTGTCCATATTCATTAAGGATATCCACACCTCCAGGCTAGTTGCTCAGCATAATGCATCCGAGGTTATCCAAGTGCAACTAACTCTGGGCAAAACTGCAATCCAAATTGTAGCTTGCTACAGATCCCCCACCATGCCCCAGGATTCCCACTCCTCTTTTCTTGATATACTGGAAAATATTAGGGTTCAGCCAAGCACCCCTAATAATGGGTGATTTCAACTACCCCACCATTAACTGGGAAAACTACTCATGTACCAACTTCACTCAATGCTTTCTGGAATTCATAAATTCCAATGCCCTGGATCAGCGTATCCAGACCCCGTCCCCGGGGTAATAATATCCTAGACCTAGTCATTACCAACACGAGTGACCGCTGTTCCACACCTGAAGCCAACTCCTCATGGGTCAGATCTGACCAGAAGCTAATCACCCTAGATATCCACATCCCACCCCCACCCCCCATTAAGGAAACCATGGTAAAAAATTTCTCCAAAGCCAACTTCATGCTTCTTAAGACAGAAGTGGTGAACTTCATGACACCCTTGCAGATGGACAATACAGTTATGACTACTGAATCCTACACAAATGCACTCTATAAGCACTTACATGAGTGCATGGATCATGCTATCCTAAACAGAACCAAGACACTATCCTCCAAAAACAGGAAGCCAATCTGGTGGTCCCCTGCCATAAACAAACTCTACAACAGAAGGAAGAAACTGTTGCAAAGGAGAATAAAATCCCATGAGTGGAGGAGCTCCCTGGTCAGCCTCAGTAAGAAGCTAAGATCCCTTATAAGATCCTCCAAAGCTAGCTACAAAAACAAAATTGCCACTGCTTCTAAGGACAACCACAAAGCATTCTATAGCTATGTAAGGGATCTCAATGGCAACACCCAGATCTGCTCTGAGATACAGCACAACGGCATGAAAATTACAGAATCAACTGATATTGCCAACATCCTGGCAGATAGGTTCAGTGCTAACTTTACCCCCCCCCCCCACCCCCTAACGGGCCAATATCTATGCAGGAAGAATGCAGAGTCCCTGCAATAACAACTATGCAGATAAAATCTGCACTCTCTAAAGCCAAAAACACAGCATCCATGGGACCGGACAACATCCCAGGCTGCGTTTTACATGAACTTCAGAACAAAATGGCTCCCCACCTAAGCACCATGTTCAATCATAGCCTCACATCAGGCTTTGTGCCCACTGAATGGCACACATCAAGAGTTATCCCACTCCACGAAGGGGGAGCCATCACTGATCCCAGGAACTATTGCCCTATTAGCCTGATGAACCTGGTCTGTAAGGCCATGGAACGTATCATCATGGAACTCATAAATAAAGATATTGGTAACCTCCAAACTCTGGATCCCACCTAGTTTGGGTTTGAGAAAGGCAGATCATGCCTCCTGAAGCTGATCAACTTCTTTGAGGCAGACACCAAAGCTGTAGACAAGGGTAAGGTGGTTCACACAGCCTATCTTGACCTCGTCAAGATTTTCAACACCATCCCCCATTCTGGAATTATAGATAAACTCACTAAACTAGGTATAAATCCTTACGTCACAATATGGGTTGCCAACTGGCTCACTGACAGAACCCACACTGTAAAAGTTGCAGACTCCAAATCTGACTTCAAACCAGTGACAAGTGGAGTACCACAGGGTTCAGTCCTGGGACCTCTCCTGTTTGGTATCTACTTCTCTGAAGTACAGGCTAACACAGAAGGCCTTTGGCTAATGAAGTTCACAGATGACTGCAAACTAGGAGCCATAGTCGAGTCCCCAAATGATGTGGACATCCTACAGAAGGGCCTCACTGAGACAGATGTCTGGTGTTAGAGCCATGGCCTCAAGCTCAATGCCAAAAAGTGCATTGTCATCCCCTTTGGTAAAAACTCTGTACCTATAGACTACCACATAGGCGGCAGTCTACTTAATGCCGAATGTGTGATAAGAGACCTTGGGACCCAGGTGGACAGTAGTCTCTCTTTTGATAATCACATCACCACAGTAGTCAGGAAATCCTTCTACATGGCACACCTCATACAAAAGGGTTCTCATCCAGGGAAAAAAGAGGTTATTGTTCCCCTCTACTCGACACTCATTAGACCTATTATAGAGTACAATGCTACTTTTAGAATGTACCTCACAAGACATCTGCAGCAGCTGGAAAGGCCACAGAAGAACCTCGCAAAGAGGATAACTGGCCTCAAACAGATGCCCTACACTGACCGTCTCAAAAAACTCCAGCTTTACTCCATAGCATATCGCCAACTCTGAGGTGATCTCTGCCTAACATATAAAGCTATGTCAAACCCAGAGCTGTTGGACATGCTGCACCTAAAGAAATCCCAATCCTCCAAGCTACATGCTCTAGGAACTTAAACCTTGTCACCACAGTAAACAGGACATGCTGGAGGGATAGATTCCTGTCCCAGCGACTTTCCATACTCTGGAACAAGCTACCCATCTATGTCAAGCAAAGTTCCTCATTAGCACTCTTCAAGAAAAATCTTGATGAGTGGATGGGAAATAGGAAATACACCCCGGCGATCACTTCTGTGGCTCTGCTCGACATGGGCACAGGGAAATAACTTTCTTGGGTGGCGTAAGCCAGGGAACCTTGTTGGCTAGGCTTACTTAGGCCCTTGGGCCAATAGCCTAGTACCTATCTATGAACCTACCTATGAACCTAGGAGTCCCTTATAATGAGAGTCCTGGGAAGTGTGTTTACTTCTCTTATGATGCTTAGTCTTTGGGGCGCCACTGAGAGTTGCAGTACCTGGAGTGTTACATGTTGTTTTTTCTGAGTGACTTTGGGCTTGCTGTGGCATAGCTTTGACAGCGGGTGGTCTAGGTGATCTTTATTGGTTAAGAAGATTGCTTTTAAGTACTTTAGCATACATTAGGTTATGTGTGTGTTGTGTACTATGTGGGTGTTGTCTGTTTGGTTTCGACAATCTCATATGAACTTGTATATAAGAGTTTAGCCTCTGGTGTCTTGCATACTGTGTCTGATTCTCTAACGGTTGAGTTGTTGCCAGTAAACATGAGACAATTGCTACATTGTCTTATGATGCCCATATCCACCAAGCTGGCTACAGAGAAGTTAGGAAATTGCATATCCATACTGTCCTGTCCTTTGATATGTGAGCTACAAGGGGGTGGTGTATGAGGATTAGAAGGCTATTAAGGCTGCTTTGTTTGTGTAAGACTAATAAGGGTGCTTTATCGGGGCAGACTGTACTAAACAATACTAAAGTCTACACAATACTGAATTCTGCTAAACCTGTAGGTATTGCCACTCAAGGTCCGACTAGCTGCTCTAAGCTTGTTGGCACACAAGATGTTTTCACTATATTGCTGCTTTACAGGTTGCAATTTTATGGACCACTCGGGGAAGATTTGCTTTCTAGGTGTTTGCCACTGTACAGGGTGCTGCTAGCCCATGCAAAATTTATAGCAGCACATAAAAAACAGAAAACTAAATAATGGGTCCTCTGGAAAACAAAATTACTACACTATGAGTCATTTTGTGTATTTCTCAGCTAAGACGGACCAGGCAAACACCTCCTGCTACAAGATGAATAAACCCAGTCCTCTTGATGTAAAAAGACAGTAGAAGAGATCCAGAAGTGCAATGCTAACACAAACCCCTTAAACGACTAGCTGAAATCCCCTGCTGAAGGTAGTTTCAAGACAGTAACAATGAGAGGAAGAGCAATTTAGTATTTTTTTTTACAAAACATTCAGTGAAATGCACATATAAAAGCAGGAAACTAAAGTGATTACTCAAAATAACTTGTGTGATTTAGCAATCAAAGGTACTTAACTTTGCCTGGATGGCACAGTATATAAGTAAAACTCTTTTGGAATGCAGGCTATGACTGCAAGCTTTGCTAAACTCCAGGAAAATGAGTAGATGATAGTATGCAGTAAAGGAGGTTTACTCAAGAACAATGTTAGCTTGCTGGATGGGCACTCAGTATCATGGGTCTGTGGAAAACAATGGGTAGGAAGAGTACATAAATGGCTTATACAACAATCGACAGCAATGGAAGTGGGGAAGGAGGGACTTTGAAAATCAGATAATCATATGGGGTGGAGGGCAGAGACACAGCCTTATAAAACAACAACAACGATTGCAGCAGCAGAAGGGTGGCAGGGCTGGGAAATTTTCAAGGAACAACCAGGATAACTACAGTGGTTAGCAATCAAATAAAGGCATCATTGGAGCTCTTTCAGAAACTTTAGTTTAATGTTTCAGTGAGAGATGGGGCAGACACAGCATGGAAGCAGGTAAATGATAAACAGAATTTAAAAGCTCTGAAACACTCACTATTGAACCTCAACTGCAGTTTAAGGCACCAGACTACGCGGAAATATACCAGTAATGCTGTTTATGGAAAATAATGCAGTAATAAATGATTAAGGCACAAAACTGGTAGTAGTATGCAGTTCTTCTATAACTGTTTATTAAAGTACAAGGTACTTTGGCCCAACAGGGTAGTATCACCACACAGGTCACTATAAGCGCACTTCAATATTTAAGTAAAAGTGATAAAATTAAAATAATTTAATTCTCGTTCCTTTTTTTGAAAAGCTAGCTACTCACATTTCTATACCTCTCCATGTCTTGGATAAAAAACACTGGGTGGAGATAGCTCTGTGCTGGAAATAGGGGCTAGCTAGAACACTATCCAATCAAATAAAGGCAATATTGGAGCTCTTTCAGAAACTTTAGCTTAATGTGTTATTGGGGGATGGGGCAGACATAGAATGCAATTAAGTATAAAAGCACTGAAGCACAAACTGGAGCAGAGACAATTCTCTTACTATTGAACTTCTACAGTTTAAGGCACCAGACTATGCAGAGATTTACCAGTAACACTGTTTATGGAAAAAATGCAGTAATAAATGATTAAGGCACACAACTGAGATTAGTCTTCAGTTCTGCAACAACTATGAATTAAACCCCAAGGCTTTAGTTCAAAACAACAACAGTTACAGAAATTCAAAAGGTACAGGAGTGACTGCTGGGGCATATTCTTGCAGACGGAACTCAGTTATACTGCCTGAGAGGACTCCAAAAGTTCCAGTTTGGAATTAAACAACAGAAGCAGTAAGGGTACAGCATATCTCTGGCTGTAAGCAGATGGTTTTTTGTTTAGATGTTAACATTTTTTTTACCATCATCTGTCTTTTTGAATGTTTTATTTTTAATTTCTTGTGAAATACTTCTACTATTTGCATAGTTATTTGGCAAAATATTGTTTTAACTTATTTATTTCAAGTAAAGATGGTTTTATTCGTATTTTGTCTGTTTGTTAAAAGTGTAAGTCCATTGTACAAACTGTCCCTTTTCATGGGTGATCTGGGAAAACTGTCTGGTTAAGTGATTTGCTCAGACTCACACAGATGACAAATGGATTATTGTATAGTGTAATGTCCCCCAACAACGTTTGTGCAAGTTTGGGTGTTCCCCTGTTGAATGAAAAGTGATAATAGTGTGGGATTGTTGATGGACAGGCTGTCAATGAATGCCATGCCATGTGTTCATTCTGTGTCATATATACAGTATACATAAACTATAAAATACATTTGTGATAATGTTTTAACATAGCATTTTACAATGGACAGTAGTTATAGTTATATATAATAAATCCATTCCTCCTCTACCTCCTGAAGAACAGACTTACACAATATATATCTGCTTGGCCTCTTCCTTTAAATACATAGTCATCTAAAACTGTAATACATTTATTTTTCATGGTGTACAGATAATTTTACAATGTCTGTTACTACAAAAACAAGATACTTGGTGCACATCTTGTCTTTAGCAGTCAAGAATGCCTGAATGACAAGCAACTGTTCTGTAAACATAATGCACAGCCACAGGTGGTTCTGTGGTTATTGTGCTATGTAGTGCTACTTAGATAAACCCCAAATGGATTCTTTTTATTTTTTTTAACTAAAATATAGTAACACTCCTCAGCTCCCAACACCTGAAGAATCACAGGTTGCAAAGGTGTTACAGGCTAGGTCAAAACAGTATGACAAACTGAATAGAATGTTCTAATGCACAGGATGGCACTCAAGCTCTGTTTGCAAAAATGTTTACGTTACCTAAACATTATCGTATGCTTGCATTGTGCAGTCCAGGTTTGTTTGCAGGTGTTTATGTAATGTTTTAGTTTTTAACAGTTGGAACTGTTAGCTGCAGTGTGGGCAGGGTTTGCTACTATACTTCTTGGGGAGGGCTGTATTACACTACATGATGGTGGTGGAAGGACTTAAACCATGGACCTTTTTGACTACAGGAAGCAGCTCATCATCAACTCAAAGTGTTAATCCTCTGTACTAACTGCCATATTTTATTGCTCACCTTCAATTGCCTGTGATGGTTAATTTATTGGTTAAACAGTTAATGCATTTTCATGTATCTACCACTGTGTGATATTTGCCCATTATGAATGCTGACTTGCCAGCACTAACTGATGCTATCTGAATATTTAAATGCTTGTTTGTTTTAAAAGTAACTACTAAAGTGTGCCCTTGATTTGTTAGTTCAGACTTACTGGAAGCAGCATACCTTAAACCTTAGAAAGGAGGGAGCTGATACTGGAGATTCACCATCTATCCCCATTCTGAGAACTATTGTGTGTGTTCAGGTGTGCAAAAATAATTTTGGTAAATTTTCAATTTCTGTTGGTAAGGCTGCAGTGAAAGACTGATGTTTGGATGTAATATTTGGACACGAAAACAGTAAAGCAAATATTTTCAAAAAAAAAACAAGTGTATTTGTACCTAATAATCATCCTGTACTTGAAACTTTTTTAAGACTGTGTGAGAATGATTTTGTTACTATGTTCAATGGCGATTATAGGAAGCACACATTTAATAATATTAGTATGCAGGAAAGATGTGCCTTAGACAGTCTGCGGAATGATAGCTCTATAGCTATACGTCCGGTGGACAAGGGAGGTTCTATTGTAGTGATGATCAGTCTGTGTATATACGGATTAATTTGAATGATGTGTACAATATTATCAACAAGGTCAAAGATGGTATTGCAGATT
Source organism: Protopterus annectens (assembly GCF_019279795.1). Taxonomy (NCBI): domain Eukaryota; kingdom Metazoa; phylum Chordata; order Ceratodontiformes; family Protopteridae; genus Protopterus; species Protopterus annectens. The sequence continues at coordinate 687,228,858 of NC_056727.1, read as the reverse complement.
GTTTTGCCTGTGGCTGTATCTCCAAGGAACTTTATGAATATTTCAGTGTAGATTACCCTATAGTTCCATTGTTTCATGGCTTACCTAAAGTACACAAGAATCTCAGTGCACCACCCTTTAGACCCATAGTGGCAGGGGGTGGATGGGTTACTGAATCTTGCTCTATATATGCTGAGAAATTATTGAGTCCGATCTTGGAGAAATCAGACATGATACTCAGAGATTCGAAACATTTCTTACAGTTACTCTATGAGCATGTTCATGGGGGTCATAGCTTGGAAGGATGCTTGTTGGCTACTTTAGACTTTGCATCCCTATTTACAGTTATTCCCAATGATTTAGGTATAGATTGGGTGAGTAATTATCTTATTAGGGATGGGACATTAGATAGTAATAACATTGAATTGATTGGTCATCTCTTGAAGACAATACTTGAAAACAATGTCTTCTTGTTCAATCATGAATACTATCTGCAATGTTCTGGTGTAGCCATGGGCACCTCATCTGCCAACATTTATGCTAATATGGTGCTGGCTGAGTGGGAACATCAACATGTATTCAATAATAATGAATTTCTACAACATAGTATGTATGTAAGATTTGTGGATGATGTTTTAATTTGTAGACAGGTTCTCAACATGGTCTTTTGAGCTTTGTCGAGTATCCGCATACGACTACTACCTTTTTGAAATTTTCTTTGAAATACTCTTCTGATTCTATTGAATTTTTGGATGTTAGGGTATGTCAAACATTACAACATACTTTGGACACTATAGTATTTAGAAAAGAGTGCTATAAAAATTCATTATTGCATAGAACCAGTATGCATCCAGCACACATTTTTTCCAATATTGTTACAGGACAGAGTATGCGAATGTCTAGACTTAATGCCATTGAGGATGGTTTTCAAACTGAGTTGGCTAAACTAGCTAAATATTTTATTGATAGAGGGTACAAGTCGCAAGAAATACAGATAGGGATGGACAAAGGTATAGCCATGAGGAACACTACAGCTAAACCATATCACATCATCATATTGATGTAAGTGATAGGAAGAGGGTGCCTGTGTCTTGTAGCCTTCAATATACTAGTGATAACAAAGACATTACAAATATTACAAGGAAATACTGGTCTGTCCTTATGACAGACGAGGAGATAAAGGAGGTTGTGGGTACATGTCCCAGATTTACCTATAAAAATAAACCTAATTTGAAAAGGCTACTTTGCTACAACACTGGGTAGCATCGTACCAATGTTAATGCTACAGACTCTATACCTTGCACAACACCATGTGGTAGCTATAGATATTGTGGACTTATTGACTCTAGTAGTAGATTTGTGAACCCAGATCCTGGAAGAGTGTTCTTCTTTAGAAGCGTTGCCACATGCAACACCCAGGATACAGTGCATCTTGCTATTTGTAATCTATGTTCCAGTTTTTATGTTGGGAAAACCAACAGGAAATTCAAGGATAGGATTAGAGAGCACCTCTATGCCATCAATATATCCTATAAGTGCAACGCTGTAGCAAAACACATTATGGCTAGGGGACATGACCACAAGTTTAGATTCATGGTCATTGACAACATCTGTGCTGATGTGGTGATATTGTGAATAATACGGAATCCATTGAGACTCAGTGGATTATTAGATTAAATGCCCACAAAGGTAGTGGGCTTAATGAGTTTGCACCCTTAAAACCTATATTAAAAAAGCGTAGATTACGTAGGTAGCATCCCATGTAAATATATTGGTCTTTTAGCTATATAAGTTTTTATATATATATATATATATATATATATATATATATATTTTTTTATATATATATATATATATATATATATATATATATATATATATATATATATATACATATATATACATATATATATATATATATATATATATATATATATATATAGTTCCCTATCAGAAGCCTGAAACACTATAAGCCTGAAAATCAAAATCCTGAAACCAAAAGCCTGAAAACTCAAAATCCTGAAAACCCAAAATCCTGAAACTCAAAATCCTGAAAACACAAAATAGACATACTGATGTCATTGTGGCTTTGCTATTGTTAGCCCTGTGGTGTTAGGTCATGCGTTGGGTTCAGGTAAGTGTGTGGTTGGTTTTATGTTAGAGTTAGCGGTATAAGTGAGTTAGGGTTAGGCGCAGGTTAGGCATGTATGCAATAGTGACAAAAATTAGGGTTAGGGGTGGTTTAAGTGAGTTAGGGTTAGGCGCGGGTTAGGTGAGTGTGTCGATAGTGACGGACCTTAGGGTTAGGTTAGGGTTAAGGTCAGTCAGTAGATATTAGTGTGTTTGTATTGACATATTAGCATTATTTGTGTTTTCAGGATTTTGAGTTTCAGGATTTTGGGTTTTCAGGATTTTGAGTTTTCAGGCTTTTGGTTTCAGGATTTTGATTTTCAGGCTTATAGTGTTTCAGGCTTCTGATAGGGAACCATATATATATATATATATATATATATATATATATATATATATATATATATATGTAGTTGCCTTTCATATATATATATATATATATATATATATATATATATATATGTATGTGTATTTTTTATTTAGTTTATATGATATGTTCATGTTCTTTTAAGTGATGTGATCAGCTGTTTGTATAAAATGGGGGTGTGTGTCTTTATCTTGTTAGATCTGATGAAGCGATGGGATTGTGTCTATCCTGAAAGTGCTTATCTTTTTTGCTGCATTAAAACATTTTTTGGAGTTTTATACAAAGACTTTGCTTTATATATTCTTTTGCAGTGTTTCCAGTGTATAATGGGGTGTGCTGTATATTTTTGGTTTTTACACACTGGTTCATTCCTGGCTTGTGGTTAGTTTCTGGTTCTTAAAAGCAACAACATAGTGTCTATCCCAGAAGAAATGGAATGGATGCCACCTACTCTTAAAATAATAAAAGAAACAAATCCTTGGACTGATGCTAGAAAGAAGAAACAAAAAACTGATTACAAGATAGCTGTCCCAAAAAAATAACTCTTTCAACTACATCTCTCAAAGTATCAACTGATATGGTACGTCATTTGTCATCTGTTTTTATTTAAAAAAAAGGAGGGATTCTTAAACAACTGAGAAACAGTAATGATTTATTCAGAATGTTCAAAGAGTCCAATAATTCTTCACAAACAAAGGTAGGTCAAAATGGGTTAGTATTTACATTATATATAAGCCAATCAAAGCAACATATAATACAAACATAGAAGTTTCTATTCCCCTACTTGAATTCAGTGAATAATTATCTTGTTCATTTTTCATTGATTTTACTTATAATAATTTAAGTAATTAATTAACTAATTCAACAAGGTACCATTCATCAGAGTTCCGACTCAAATGTAACAAATTAACATCATATATAATAGCAGTAACAGTAGAGTATTTTGAAAAAAAATGCTGTCATGGAGATTACTGCCTTCTTCAGCTAAAGTATGATTTAGAAATGTCATGTATATCATAGTTAAATAATAGCAGCAAGCTCTTAGTACAAATTGCATCATTATTCTGTCTAAATATAGTTAATATCAATTATGGCAGGTATCACAGCTATGAGTGCTGTTGATCAATACTGATATGATGTGCCTGGATGCAGCTGTGTCTGGCAGCTAGTACAAATGTCATTATTATTCTGTCTAAACATAATTAATATCAATGATGGCAGGTATCATAGCTTCGAGTCCTGTTTGATTAAGCCTGACATGGTGTATGTGGCTGCAGCTATGTCTGGCAGCTGTTATATGTTGCCATTTTCATCTCCAGGGAGCTGTGGGTTGTGGCTTGTGATCGAGGTTTACTGATGCTTGTGAATTAGGAAGAGACAGTTGGTGTTTTAGTCTGGATCCAAGGGAATGGGGTGGATAGAACTGTGATTTGGAATATTTTGGCAGAGAATGGTTTGTTTGTACATCTACTGAGTGAGAGGTGGAAGGGCTGGAGGAGTGTGTTGAATCTTGTTGTGGCGACTTGTTTGGGAGGTTTTTTTTTTTTATCTGTTTGCTCTCTGTTCTTTTCCTGGCTGCTGCCTCACTGAAAGGGAGGGAATTTAGGCTTGAAGTTGCAGTGAAGTGAAGGTTTGCTTCAGGTGCATTGCAAGCCTCTGGTATGCAGTACACAGACACACTAACAGAAACATATACTCCCAGGTTGCTATGGTAAAGGAGACAGAATGACAATAATGCTTAGTGGCTCTGAGGAGCCTCTGAGATGATTCTCGGCAATTACGTTTTTGGTTTAAGAAAAAATATAATAAAAGGGATGTTTTAAACCACATGTACACATATTGATGGTCTCCCAATACTTTGTTTAGCTCATTAAGTTGATTCTTGATAAAAATAAATAAATAAATAATGCGAGCAATTTTTATACTTTGGTCCAAACACATTAAGGACTTACATAAGAGTGGAAGCCTGAGTTATTGTGAAAGACTAAGAGCACTTGGTCTTGTGCAATACCCTTTGCAATGGTCTTGGAGGTGAGCTGGGCATATGGGGAAAGCTGATTCTAGGGGTGTTTGGGGTTGCCGGGAAGTGCTAGAGAGTCATCAAATTTCCTTCATGGAAATATCTGTGGAAATGGAAGGTGTGTTGAGTGGTTCACTGGCAGAGTTGCCACTGCATGGAACAGGCTGGTAAAATGACACAGGACAAATATTGGTTTGGAGATTTTAAGAACAGCCTGGAAACACACCACATGAATTAGTGAATGGTATTCTGTCAAAACTAGATGGGCATTGTTGCCCTTGCTTGAAGTACTGAAATGTGTGTATGTAAGGATGGAAATATACTTATTACAAGTAAGAAACTAGAAGGATCTCATAATTTAAAGTCTGTGGACTGTATAAACATGCTTGGAAGGAGGTAATAATAATAATAAACATTACAGCTTGTGGTCCCTCAAATAACTAAGCACCAGCCCAAATAAATAAATAAATAAACAAACAAACAAACACAATAGTTATGTAATGTATGATTTTAGTAAATCTAGAAATAAAATATATAATCGCCATATAAGATGAAGCAGTCTGCTGAATTTAGATATTAAAGACAGGATTTAATAACATGGGCTTGTATATAATAACACTACTGTCTTAACTTGTCATAAATGACATACACTACACTGAACATCAAGGGGAAGCATGATGATTTCCTTATATAAGTAAATATGCATAACAAGTCATGTAATTCCTTTAACTTCAATTGTAGTTTTTGTAACCCATCTTGACCATACATAATACTTAAGCTGTTACCCAGCTAACTAATGTTTTATACATGACATCAAACTGACAATGTTGTTTAAGAGAAACAACAGAAGCCTGAACTTAAAATGTCACAGAATGTGACAATTATATTCTGAACAAATAGTATTAAATTGACAATAGACACTCAGTTTAATAGAATGGGCTTGTGTATAATAACACTACTGTTTTAACTTGTCATAAATGACATACACTATATTGAACATCAAGCGGAAGCATGATGATTTTCTCATATAAGTAAATGTGCATAACAAGTCATATAATTGCTTTAACTTGAATTGTGGTTTTGTAACCCATCTTGACCATACATAATACTAAAGCTGTTACCAAGGCAACTAATGTTTTATACATGACATCGAATGGACAAAGTTGTTCAAGGGAAACAATAGAAGCCTCAACTAGGAATGTCACAGAATGTAACAATCACATTCTGAACAAACAGTATTAAATTGACAATAATCACTCAGTTTAACTTTTGCTGATTATACAAAATTGAATGTTACCATTTAAATCTAAAAACTTTCAGTATATGCCATAAAATGGCAATTTATGAATATGGAAAGGGAACTTGCAATCATTAATCACAATAATTGAATTTGTTCTTTTTAACCTATAATTTCACTCATTTTATAATAAGAAATGACAGATATGAAAATCCTTATGTGTAGAAAATGGGGGGAAGAGGGATGCACTGATAATTAAAATGCACTAACTTTAATCAATGTTTACGTAAAATAAACTTGATGCTTTATGTAAATTAGCAACAAACAAAGTGATTACTTAAATACTGGCAAACAATGAAATATAACTTCTGATGTATCCAGTAAAATACATTGTATTATAAACATGAGGTATAAAGATTATTACCATCTATTTATATTAAGTAATATGTTTTGAAAGACTTCATCAATAAGGGTAAATATGTTAAATAATTGTGTGCTATAATATTTTTACTGAGGCTTTATATATGATACATCCTACTTTACTATGATTGAATTGCTTGTCATCTATCTTTCATGTAAATATTAATTGCTTATACAGTAAGTAGACATTTATATTGTACTAGAATTCTGTCTAATCTACAACAGTACTATATCTGTTCAAAATAATATAGATATTGCTTATTCCTATTACAAATATTCTCCATATGATAATTCAATTTATGGACCTCAGATGTTCTGGATTGTCAAGGTATGAGTGATAATCTGACAGACTTGGGTTTAGCCATCAGATTAGGAACAATTTTCATTCCATGGCTAGTGCAGATCTTAGTTTTGTTAACATTTATTAATTTAAATTTATTTCACAAAAACATTTTTAGTATGCTTGACCAAAACATTACTTTATTGGTAAACACTCAAAGTATAAAACTGATAATTTCCTTTAAAAACTCAAATATATACTTTATAGTTATTAGTGGAAAATGTTTAATAGTCACAATAAAACAAAAATACATAGTCTAAACAACCTAAGCTGGATTTAACTTTATTATCTTTAAACACCAATGGCTTAAACAATCCTAGCAAGAGATCAAATCTACTGAACAAAGCACAAAGTGTCTTCCTTCAATAAACTCATTTCAAAACAAATTATAATTACAAATGGAATCCTAAAGAATATATGATATTGGCACAATCCACTTATAAGGCAAAGACAAAAGGGGTAACAATTTTATGGAAAACAAATGTGATTAACCCTGAAATCATTTATAAGTATAAAGATAAAGAAGGCATTTTGTCTTGTAGATACTTTCAAATTTAAAGAAGATAAATCTTTGTTGTTTTCCCATCAAGATCACAGATTTGGTAACCAAACTAGAATAGATAAAATATTTTCTGCCTGTGACTTACACTCTAAAATCATTAATTTCTCAATCACTCCCTGCCCCTTTTCAGACCACAATTCATTGATACTAAAACTTCAAAATGCGTACAAACCATTAATCTTTAACTCTAGAATTCCAGCACATATAACTAAAATTAAAGAGTTCAAACCCTGGTTATTTTCTGAATTACAGTTCTTCTTAGATATTAATTACACCACAGAGATAAATGAAATAATAATGTGGGACTCATTAAAAGCTTACATATATGGTAAAACCCTAACTTGGTATAAAAAAATCAGAGAATGGAATTCGGAATTATTAGATCTACAATCTAAACTTTTGTCAGTAAAAGCTGAAAAAAAAAATCTAAATTATTCGGAGATGAAAAAGAAAGTAGAAATATTAAACAATAAATACAATGAAATTCTAACACATAAAACTAGTTTAGCTTTAGAAAAACTAAAAATTAATACCTTGGCCACTTCTCCCAAATATCTACATCATTTATCCACAAGAATCAAAATACAATCAAAAGCTAATAACATTAGAGGTATCTTCCATGAAAAGAAATGGAGAAATGTCTCAGATATAGGTGATATTCTTGATGCCTATAGAAATCACTATATGGAACATTTCCAAAAAGAAAATATACATATCACTCAATTAAATCTAGATGAAAAATGTTATAATATAAAAAACCCAGAAAAATTAAAACTAGATCTGCAAGCACCCATAGCCTATAAAGAAATTACAGATACAATAAATGAGGGTAAAAAAAATAAAGCTCCAGGTATAGATGGCATAATTATGGAAATATATAAACTTTTTCCTTCAAATATACTGTCCCTCTTCTATAAAAGTCTATTAAAAAATCAGTCACATGCTTTAATGCCACCCTCTTGGAGATATTCCTTAATCACACCAATCCTAAAGGAAAACAAATCCCCAAACCTCTGTGCCTCATATAGACCTATATTATTATTAAATAATGACTATACGATATTTATGACAATATTAACTAACAGAATGAAAATACCACTATCCCAAACAATTAATAATGATCAAACTGGATTTATATATCATAGACACATACATGACAATATTAAAAAGATAATTCTCTTATATATTATGTTAATAAAGATATATATATATATATATATATATATATATATATATATACAAATAATTTAGAGTATGTTAAGCTAGGTCCTTTCATCTCTGAATCTATACATATAACAAAGAATACTAAACAAGGATGTCCCATGTCACCGATTCTATTTGCTTTGGATATTGAAATATTGGCAGATTCAATACGTAACACTACAAAAATCAAAGGAGCAGATGTTTATGAACAATACAATTCTAAAGTAATGCTCTTTGCTGATGACATATTATTAACATTATCCAATACAAAAGAGATATTAGAAGAATTAGACATTTTAATTGACACATTGTACAGGACTCCATTTCAATAAATCAAAATCAAAATTTTTATTTTTAAATTAAAAAAAAAAAGAATTGCAGACGAAGGGAAATTACATTACAGGGAAACAAGAATCTACCTTAAAATATCTAGGAATTGAGTTATGCAAGGATAATAATGAATTAGTCTCAAAAAACTAATAATCAATGCAATTAAAATCTCTGTGGAAAAGTGGAACAAAATAATATTAACATCTGAAGATAGGCTACAGTTAATAAAAAAGGTTTTACTACCCAATATTCTATATATAAATAAATATATATATATATATATATATATATATATATATATAGATATATATATATATATATATATATATATATATATATATATATATATATATACAGCTTCGGCAATACAACTGTTACCAGAAAGGAATATACTTAAAGAAGTAAACTCATGCCTAATAAAATTTTTATAGTTTCCCAAAAGAAACAGAACAGCTTTAATACATCATATCAGATCATAGAAACAGGGAGAATTAAACTTTCCTGATATAGAAACATATATAAAAGCATCAATATATAAAACAATCTCAGAATGGATAAGTCCAAATTATTCTGCAAATTGGAAAGAATTACTTACTGCAGTATCAATAAATGAATATAATTTGCAAAAAAAAAAATTCAAATAACAGATAAAAACAATTTGCCATGGCAAATATTATGTATTAGTATGCAATAGTCCAGATACACAGTTGCTATATCCAGGACTGTTGGTAAGCCTCTGAGCCCCACAAGCCTTTCTGTGTTGGAGGGAAGCCTTCTAGCTTATCAGTGGGAGTGGTAAGCACTAGGTAGCCTATCTACCACAAGAGGAGTGGTTGTGGCCCAGAAATTGTAATTTTTTGGCTGTTTGGGCAGTTTTTTTTCCATCTCTCTCAACTTTCTGGTTTTAAAGCCCGTGTTTGTGCTTGAGCCCCACCTTTCTCATAACTAGTCTAGTCCAGGTACAGATTTGCTATATCCAGGACTGTTTGTAAGCTTCTGAGCCCCCCAAGCCCTTCTGTTGGAGTGCAGCCTTCTAGCTTATCAGTGGGAGTGGTAAGTACTAGGCAGCCTGTCTACTACAAGAGGAGTGGTTCTTGGCCCAGGAATTGTAGTTTATTGACCATTTGGGAAGTTGTCCATCTCTTTCAACTTTCTGGTTTAAATGACCACATCTGTGCTTGTTTCCCATCTTTCCTGTAACTAACCTACTGGAAAGCACTAGAAAGCCTTAAACTGATATAAGCCTTCAAGCTTAAAAGAGAGACTATGGAGTGATTGAGTATCAGTTTTCTGTATTTTCTTGCTGTACTTAACTGCTTTCCAGCTAAATGCTGATTTTTCCAGCACTTATTGTGATTTAAAAGCTTGTTTTTTTTTTCACATATTGTAATTATTTGACTGCCTGCACTTTTAAAAAGTTGTTTTTGTTTAAATAAATTGTTTAACTGTTGTAGGCTACACACTAAAGTGCGATAGCCTTTTCTGATCACTTGTAGTCGTTTAAAGCTGTTTTAAGTGTACATTTTACTGTTTTTGCCTTATCTTTTCAAAATAAATAAATAAATAAATTTCTTATTTCCCGCCTTTCTAAGCTAGTATAGTCCAGTTTTCAGGCTAGTGCTGAATTCAGGGCTGTGTTACAAGTTTCTGAGTTGCTCATACCTTACTTGGGTAGAGGGAAGTTTCTCTGTTAACCTGTGAGAGAGGGGAACTTTGAGCAGCCATCTGTCTCTGGAGGAGTGGTTCCAGCCCAGAAGTTAGTAGTTTAAAAAATGCATTGCATGGTTTTGTGTGCCGGACAGTATGACCCTGACCCTGAGTAGCATCCTGCCCTCACCAAGAATGATACCTCAGTATAAAGAAAAAATGATCAATTTCAACAATTGGCTAAGCTTTTGGTGTCATTCAAAGGGGATCCAGTGTCTGTAAGCCTGGGATAACATGCACGACAAGCCGCGTTGCTTCACAAGAGACGGATTGCACCTGTCACCCCTTGGCTTTCAAATACTAGCCAAGGCTCTTGCTGCCCCCATAGTGCCTTTTTTAGGCAAGGCTCAAAATTCAACCCCACCTCCGTAAACAGCACAAGTAAAATACTGAGGGTTATGCTATTCAACGCCAGGAGTTTAAATCTCAAAATGCATGTGCTCGAAGCACTCCTAAGTATGGAGAACATCAACATCTGTGCAGAAACTGAAACCTGGTTCAAGGCTCCAGAGAGCACTACAGCACTACTGGGCTACAACTCATACCACACATTTTGGCCATAGAACATGGACCGAAACACAAAAGGAGGGGGTGTATCCATATTCATCAAGGATACCCACACCTCCAGGTTAGTGGCGCAGCATGATACCTCTGAGATCATCCATGTGCAACTAACATCGGGCAAACCTGCAATGCAAATTGTGGCCTGCTACAGATCACCCTCCATGACCCAGGACCACCACTCCAGCTTTCTGGAGACATTGGAAAACATGAAGGTCCTACCGAACACCCTGATCTTGGGAGATTTCAATTACCCTACCATTAACTGAGAAAACTACTTGGTACAAACTCCCAGACTCAGCACTTCCTGGAATTTATCAACTCAAATGCCCTGGATCAGCTGGTAAACTCCCCTACCAGAGGCCACAACATACCTGGTCATCACCAACATGGGCGACAGGTGCTCCGTAGTGGAGGTCAACCCGTCACTGGTTAGATCAGACCATAAACTAATCACCCTGGATGTCCACACCCCACCACCACCCCCAACCAAGGAAACCACAGTGAAAAACTTTTCTAAAGCAAACTTCACCTTACTTAAGTCAGAGGTGGTAAGTTTCACAGCCCCCATGCTAAAGGATAATGCCGCCCAAGATGCAGAATCCTTTACAATTGCACTCTATGAGCACCTACAAGGATGCATGGATCGTGTCATCCCTAGCAAAACCAAGACTCACTCCCCTAAGAAAAGGAAACCAGTCTGGTGGACCCTGCCATAAACAGGTTTTACAACAAAAGGAGGAAACTAGTTCAGAAAAAAAGCAAATCCCAAGAAGGAAAGACATCCCTGATCAGTATCAGTAAGAAACTGAGGTCCCTCATAAAATCACCCAAGGCTAACTTTGAAAGAAAAATAGCCAAGGACTTGAAAGATAACCACAAAGCCTTCTTTAGCTATGTCAAAAATCTAAGTGGCAACTCGCAGATATGCTCTGGGATAGTGGAAAATAGCACAAAATATACTGAACCTACTGATATTGCCAACATACTGGCAGATAGATTCAGTGCAAACTTCACCTCCCTCTCAACTTCAAAAGGGCCCACAACAATACCGGAAAAGTGTAGGTTCCCAGAAATCACAGAAGCACAGGTGAAAACAGCCCTTTCAAAAGCCAAAAACACAGCATCAATGGGGCCAGATGGTGTCCCAGGCTGCGTCTTGCACGAACTACAGAACAAACTAACCCCCCATTTTTATCTGCGTTTACTGTATTTGTGTTTCTTCCTACTTTATTTTGCTTTTGCATCATCTTAAAAGTACTCAACTGTATTTATTACTGCTTGGTGTAACTCATTCTAAGCCTTTTAGTTTAAGCACTTGGGCTTCAGACCAGTTGTTTTACATTAAGAAGGTTTGTGGTCTGCACTGTAGTGGCAGGACAGGTAGCTTACATCCTTCTAAGTTGGGAACTGCTGATTGAGGGCTCAGTGTTTGTTATTCTAAAAGTGTATTAATTCTGGTTTAAGCACTTGGGCTTCAGGCCAGTTATTTTACATTAAGAGGGTTCATAGTCTGCACTCTTGTGGGAGGAGAGGCTGGACTCTGCCCTTCTGAGCTGGGAATTTCTGGTTAAAGGCTTATAGTGCCTGCATATTTGAACCGCTTCTTACTTAAATTGGTACACCTTATTTGCTGTAGCATAGACTAGATCCAGGCCTGCTGAATCTAGCTTTGTTTGTATAACTTGAGCACTAATCCAGGCATTCTTTAAAGTATTCAATTGTATTTATTAATGCTTGGTAGTAATGATTAAAGTGTAGCTATCATTCTAAGTCTTTTGGATTAAGCACTTGGGCTTCAGACCAGTTGTTTTACATTAGGAAGGTTTGTGGCCTGCACTGTGGTGGCAGGACAGGTAGCTTACATCCTTCTAAGTTGGGAACTGCTGATTGAGGGCTCAGTGTCTGTTATTCTAAAAGTGTATTAGTTCTGGTTTAAGCACTTGGGCTTCAGGCCAGTTATTTTACATTAAGAAGGTTCATGGTCTGCACTCTTGTGGGAGGAGAGGCTGGACTCTGCCCTTCTGAGCTGGGAATTTCTGGTTAAAGGCTTTTAGTGCCTGCATATTTGAACTGTTTCTTACTGAAATTGGTACACCTTGTTTGCTGTAGCATAGACTAGATCCAAGCCTACTGAATCTAGCTTTGTTTGTATGCTTGTTTGCTTATTATTTCCCTGAAATGCTAATTCTACCTAAAATGCGGCTTTTCAGTGCTTCTGTAGATCCCTAGTGATATCTGCATTGCTTACTGTACTTATTTCCTTGTTTCACTTGAAAGAAAGTTACTGTTTGTCGTTTTTGCATTTAAGTTACCTGTAACACATTGCATTTAAGTTACCTGGCACTTGCTCACTAAAGCAATTATATAAGTCAGCACTAAAAAATGAAAAGCACTACACCCTCACAAACTCCCCTTGAGTACCTTGTTCCCCATTGGCCCTTTTTTCAATTATAAAGGAATTCCCAATACTATTCTAGCATGTCCAAAGGTCAGTTGTCAATCTCCTCTCCGGTCCAGCTGGTGAATCTGGGAATCTTGAGGCAATGTTACAACTGCCTCATGTACACAGACCACCCTCTCCTCCTCCCAACAAATTCCAACACATGTGAGAGATGCAACCATATAGCCAAACTGGAGGCTAAGCTCTCTCAACTCAGTACTGGCGTAACCAGTCAGGAGGAGAAGGAAACCACACTCACTACAATTCCAGTCTCACATAGACCTACCACGACAGCAAACCAAATACATAAACACACAAAAACATACTCAGAGGCTCTAAATAAAAATCTGCCTAAGCAGTAGAGACCTCCAAAGCAGACACCCAAGCAACCGCTACCCCAAAACAAAACACATGCAACACATAGCTCACAAAGCCAGTGTGCCGAACAGTCCCAGCCCTTAAGGCTAAACAACACACCTGATACACTTGTAATAGGTGACTCTATCGTCAGGCACACTGACGTCCCGCTCACCAGGCTGAACAAGGAGAAGGTCATGGTGAGCTGCCTGTCGGGTGCTAGGATCCGCCACATAACACAAGCACTCAGGTCACTCCAAGGCAAGTACAAATATGACTCAGTCATTGTCCATGCTGGTGTGAATGACCTGAGACATACCTCCCTGGACTACATGAAAAGAGACATAGAGGAGCTCTCTGAGCATGTAGCCCAGGCCAGTATGACCCTGACCTTGAGTAGCATCTTACCCTCACCAAGAATGATGCCACAATTTGAAGACAATATGATTAATTTCAACAATTGGCTTAAGTATTGGTGTCATTCAAAGGGGATCCAATGCCTGTCAGCCTGGGATGACATGCTCAACAAGCCACAATGCTTCACTAGGGATGGCTTGCACCTGTCACCCCTGTGCTTTCAGATATTGGCAAAGGCTCTTGCTACCCCCATAGTGCCTTTTTTAGGCAAGGCTCAAAAGACAAACCCACCTCCATAGGTATCACAAGGGATAAGAAACTAAGAGTAATGCTACTCAATGCCAGAAGTCTAAACCTCAAGTTGCACGCACTTGAAACTCTCCTTAGCATGGAGAACATCGATATCTGTGCAGTAACAGAAACCTGGTTCAAGGCTCCTGAGAGCACCCCAGCACTACCAGGCTATACCTCATACCATGCTTTTCGGCCCCAAAAACTTGGACCGAACCAGAAAAGGAGGGGGAGTATCAATATTCGTCAAAGATACCCACACCTCCAGGTTGGTGGCACAGCACGAAGCATCAGAGACTATCCATGTGCAACTAACAGTGGGTAAAACTGCCTTCCAGTTTATAGCCTGCTACAGAACACCATCCCAAACCCAGGAACCCCATTTGGCCTTCCTGAGAACACTCGAAAATATGAAGGTCTCTCCAAACACCATTATATTGGGTGACTTCAACTACCCAAACATAGACTGGGAGCATTACTCTAGCTCCAACACCCTAGCCCAAAGGTTCCTAGAATTTATAAACTCAAATGCTATGGAACAACTTGTTACCATTCCCACAAGAGGGGAAAACATACTGGACCTGATCATCACCAACATGGGGACTCTATGCTCCAGACCAGAAGTGTATCCCTCACTGGTAAGATCAGACCATAAACTAATCTCAATGGATATTCACATCCCGACCCCACCCCCTGCCCAGAAAACCACAGTGAAAAACTTCTCTAAAGCAAATTTCACACTCCTCAAAACCGAGGTGGAATCCTTCAAAGCCCCTGGGCCTGTGGAAAATACGGCCCAGACCGCAGAATTCTTTATAAACGCATTCTATGAACACCTTCAGGAATGCATGGATCATGCAATCCCAAATAAAACCAAGGCCCAATCCTCCAAAGGTAGACGTCCTGTCTGGTGGACCCCAGCCATAAACAAACTATACAATAGAAGGAGAAAGCTACTACATGATAGAGCAAAATCCCAAAAAGGGAAGGCATCTCTGATCAGTGTTAGCAAAAAACTACGGGCACTCATAAAATTGTCTAAGGCCAGCTTCGAGAGAAAAATTGCACAGGACACCAAGGATAATCACAAGGCTTTCTTTAGTTATGTTAGGAACCTGGGTGGGAATTCCCAGATATGCTCAGAATTAGTCCAAAATGACAAAAAATACACCGAACCCACAGACATTGCCAACATCCTAGCTGACTTCTCCCCCCCCCAACAAAAGGGCAAATATCTATCCCAGCAGAGTGCTACCCCCCTGACATCTCAGATGCTCAGGTAAGAGCCGCCCTCTCCAAAGCAAAAAACACAGCATCAATGGGACCAGACGGTGTCCTGGGCTGCGTCCTACATGAACTCCAAGAAGAGCTAAACCCAAACATAAAACTACTGTTCAATCTCAGCCTTACCACAGGATATGTACCCAAAGAGTGGCGTACAGCAACAGTGGTCCCTCTCCACAAAGGTGGTGCCTCAACGGATCCTGGAAACTATTGCCCCATAAGCCTGACTAGCTTGGTCTGCAAAGCTATGGAAAGGATCATCATGAACCTCATAAATAAAGATATTGGGGACCTACAGACACTGGATCCTACCCAGTTCGGCTTTGTTAAGGGCAGATCCTGCCTCTTAAACCTGGTCAATTTCTTTGAAACAGTCACCAAGGCCATTGACGAGGGGAAGGTGGTCCACACAGCCTATCTGGACCTCACAAAAGCCTTCGATACAATACCCCACTCAGGCATTATAGATAAGCTCACCAGCTTAAATATAAACCCCTATGTCACTAGATGGGTTGCAAACTGGCTCAAGGACAGAACCCACATGGTTAGAATTGCTGGAGCCATGTCAGACTCCAAACCAGTTACAAGTGGCGTCCCACAAGGCTCAGTCCTGGGACCTCTCTTGTTTGGTATTTATTTCTCAGAGGTACAGGCCAACATGGAAGGACTGTGGCTGACCAAGTTCGCAGATGACTGCAAACTGGGAGCCATAATCGACTCTCCAGCTGACACAAGCATCCTCCAAAAGGTCCTCATAGATACAGACAACTGGTGCCAGAGCCATGGCCTCAAGCTAAACGCCAAAAAGTGCATAGTCATCCCCTTTGGCAAAAACAAAGTGCCCACAAATTACCACATAGGTGGAAATCCATTAAGTACAGAAGAAGTAATTAGGGATCTGGAGACCCAAGTTGATAGCAGTCTCTCATTTGACAACCACGTGGCCAAAGTGGTTAGAAAAACATTTTATATAGCCCACCTAATCATGAAGGGATTCACATCTAGATCAGGGGAGGTCATCGTGCCTCTTTACTCATCCCTCATCAGGCCCATAATTGAGTACAATGCCCCTTTTGGGATGTACCTTACCAGACACCTGCAGCAACTGGAAAGACCCCAAAAGTACCTCACCAAGAGGATCAAATGGCTCAAACAGATGCCATATGCTGCCCGGTTAAAGAAACTCCAGCTCTACTCAGTGGCATACCGCCTGCTCAGAGGCAATCTGTGCCTGACATATAAAGCCATGTCCAACCTGGAATTAATGGACATGCTGCACCTCAGAAAATCCAAATCCCATCGAGCTACGTGCTCGAGAGACTTGAACCTCAGCACTGAAATAAATAGGACATGCTGGAGGGACAGATTCATAACCCAGAGGCTCCCTTCACTCTGGAATAAAATGCCAGTCCAGGTTAGGCAGAGTCCCTTGTTGACTCTCTTCAAGAGGAATCTTGATGAGTGGATGGGGGATCGTAGGTTTACCCCGGGTATCACTGCTGTGTCACTGTTAGACAGAGGCACAGTATACTAACCTCAAAAAAGAGCATTGCAAAATTAATTTAAAATGGGTGGCGAAAGCCAAACACACTCTGGCTAGGCTTATAAATGCCCTAGGACAGATAGCCTAGTATGAACCTATGAACCTATGAACCTAAACACGCTTTTCATCCTCAGCCTCTCCACAGGCTATGTGCCCATAGAATGGTGCACAGCAATGGTTATTCTGCTCCACAAAGGAGGAGCCACAACTGACCCTGGTAACTATCGCCCCATAAGCCTGACTTGCCTGGTCTGCAAGGCTATGGAGCACATCATCATGGAACTCATTAACAAAGACATTGGGAACCTCCAAACACTTGACCCGACCCAATTTGGTTTTGTTAAGGGCAGATCATGCCTACTAAACCTGGTTGACTTCTTCGAGACAGTTGCCAAGGCCATAGACGGGGGAAAGGTGGTTCACACAGCCTACCTTGATCTTGCCAAGGTGTTCAACACCATTCCTCACTCGGGTATTATAGAAAAACTCACCAGCCTGAACATAAACCCCTACATCACAAGATAAATTGCCAACTGGCTTACAGACAGAACTCACACGGTAAGAATAACGGGCTCCAGGTCTGACTCTAAACCAGTCACAAGTGGTGTCCTGCAAGGCTCAGTTCTGGGTCCCCTACTGTTCGGCATATATTTCTCAGAAGTACAGGCAAACACAGGAGGACTATGGCTAACCAAGTTCGCCAATGACTGCAAACTGTGAGCCATAATTGACTCTCTGGCTGACACGGACATCCTCCAAAAAGGCCTTACTGAGACAGACACCAAAGTCATGGCCGCCAAAAAATGCATAGTCATCCCATTTGGGAAAAACAAAACACCCACGAATTACCACATAGGCAGCAGCCCCCTTAATACAGAAGAGATAATAAGAGATCTGGGGACCCAGGTAGATAGTAATCTCTCCTTTGAAAATCATATTGCCAAAGTAGTTAGGAAATCCTTCTATGTGGCCCATCTAATTACTAAGGGGTTTGCATCTAGAAATAAAGAGGTTATAGTGCCCCTCTGCTCATCACTCATCAGACCCATCATAGAGTACAATGCCCCATTTGGGATGTACCTCACAAGACGCTTCCAACAGCTTGAAAGACCACAAAAGCACCTCACCAAGAGGATTACTGGCCTCAAACATATGTCTTATGCAGCCCGACTGAAAAAAATCCGGCTGTACTCAGTGGCATATCACTTACTTAGAGGTGATCCCTGCCTGACTTACAAAGCCATGTCCAACTCAGAATTGATGGACATTCTCCACCTAAAGAAATCCAAGTCACTGCGAGCCATGCACTCTAGTGAGCTAATCCTCGCCACAACAATAAATAGAACATGCTGGAGGGATAGATTCCTGTCACAGAGACTCCCCATGCTTTGGAACAAAATTCCTAACTACATTAGGCAGAGCCCCTCACTAACACTCTTCAAGCGAAGCCTTGACGAGTGGATGGGTAACAGAAAGTACACCCCTGGGATCACTTCATTGGCTCTGCTTGACAGAGACTCAGTTAATTAATCAATGGGGCAGCGAAAGCTGACACACTCTGGCTAGGCTTATAAATGCCCTCGGGCAGATAGCCTAGTACCTACCTATGAACCTATGAACCTATATAACATAACTAAGCCCACCAAAACTTGTATGATTAATTATTACATTGACTCATTTAGGAAAATTATTAATGCAAATATAGATTTAAAAATCTGGTTTGATATTTTAACACCATTCATAGTTACAAAGAGCTATCCACATAAAATATACAGAGAAATAATTAATTCCTGGGAACAGAAATGATTTGTTTGTTGGTTTCAATGTATCAAAGAACTAAAAGTTGTGGATATGCAAACAATAGAAACAACATACAAAATTCTGCAACAAGATTGGCTAACTATGCAAAGCATTCTGACGTATTTGCAAGATTTATGCAGAATAATTAGTAATTCTTCATTTAAAGAAACACCTAAATGTATGAAATACCTATATGAAATCATATATAATGATTATGACTTGGGAAATAGTATTTTGAAATTTTACAATATATTGACAGATTATAAAACAACACCCAAATCTTCATATTGGAATTATATAACAAAAGGACACTCATTACAGCTAACTGAAGAGATTAAATCAAATATTTTATTATCAATAAAACATACATCCTTTACACAGTACTGGAAAGTTTTTAATTGGAAATGCTTGCACAGAGCATTCTTAACTCCAGATAGAATTACTAAAATTAATTCTTCCACATAGTGAATATGTTGGAGGTGTGAGTAAATGCACAATGTAGATTGGAATCACATTTTTTCGACTGTGTTAAAATTAAGCCATTTTGGAATGGTATTAAAAACTTTCTGCAAGCTTTATTTAATGAATCGTTTAACTTATATAAAGCTCTAGTATTATTAAATGTATGCAAAGGTCCTCATTTGAATGAGTCAAATATGTATCTAGTATGGACAATACTTGCAATCTCAAGGAAGTGTATAACAAGAAGATGGAATACAAACACAATACTGACTTTGGAAGACATCTACAGCCTACTGAAGACCACAGCATTGTTGGAAATTAAAATTAAAGAATTAAGGAGTCATCCTAAGCCATTTATTAACAATTCATGGAAAAAAGTCTTACCATTGATTGACACTTTACAATAACTGAACAGATACACTTTGATAACTGGATTGTTATACCTATAAAGTAATTGTATATATTGAGCTCTGTTATAGTGTCAGGCTGATGTAAATAGTGTACATAGTTATTTAAGATGTTATATACAAATACTATGGAATTTATTCAACTGTATTTGAAAAATAAAATATTTTTTGAGGGAAAAAAATATTTCTCTTGAAGAGGACCAGTGAGTTGCTCTGTTTGCCATGTATGGGAAGTGTATTCCATAGAATGGGCAGTCTCTGGGTTATGAACCTGTCCCTCCAGCTTATGTTGATTGTGGTAATGAAGTTGAGGTCTCTGGAGCATTTGGTGTGGAGGGATTGGGATTTCTTTAGATGTAGCATTTCTAACAGAGCTGGGTCAGACATGGCTTTGTAAGTCAAGCAGAGATCGCCTCTAAGTAGGTGATATGAGACAGATAATAGCTGGAGTTTTTTGAGTCTGTCCATATAGGATGTGTTTAAGGCCTAGGATCCTCTTTGTGAGGTACTTTTGTGGCCTCTCCAGTTGTTGCAGGTGTCTAGTAAGGTACATGCCCAATAGGCCATTGTACTCAATGATTGGCCTAATGAGGGAAGGGTAGAGGGAGACAATGACCTCTTTCTTCCTGGATGCAAAACCCTTAGTAATAAGATGTGCCACATAGAACTTTCTGACCACAGTGGCAATGTGGTGGTCAAAAGAGAGGTTGCTGTCAACCTGTGTTCCCAGATCTCTTATAACTCCTTCTGTGTTCAGTGGACTACCATCGATGTGGTAATTCATAGGGACTGGGTTTTTCCCAACGGGGATGATGAGTCGTTGGTCTCAGTGAGGCCTTTCTGTAGGATGTCAGCATCACTTGGGGAGCTAATAATAGCTCCCAACTTGCAATTGTCCGCGAACTGTGTCATCCAGAGTCTCTTCGTGTTGGCCTGGACTTCAGAAAAGTAGATACCAAACAGGAGAGGACTCAGGACCAAACCCTGTGGTACTCCACATGTAACTGGTCGGCAGTCTGACTTAGAGTCAGCTGCTTTCACACTGTGGGTTCAATCTGTGAGCCAGTTTGCAACCCACCTAGTGATATAGAATTTGATGCCTAGCTTAGTGAGTTTTTCTATGATTCCTGAGTGGGGAATAGTATCAAAGGCCTTGGCCAGATCAAGGTAGGCTCTATGAACCACCTTGCCTTCATCCACAGCTCTGGTGACTGACTCAAAGAAGTCGACCAGGTTGAGCAGGCATGATCTACCCTTCACAAAACCAAACTGTGTGGGATCCAGAGTTTGGAGATTCCCTATATCCTTGTTTATTAGGTCCAGGATAATGCATTCCATGACTTTATATATCAGACTCATCAGGTTAATGAGGTGATAGTTTCCAGGGTCTGTAGTCGCTCCTACTTTATGGAGAGGGATGACTGTAGCAGTGTGCCATTTGGTAGGGACAAAGCCTGAGGTGAGGCTGTGATTGAAAAGGGCACACAGGTGAGGTACCAGTTCACTCTGTAGTTCATGTAGAACACAGCCAGGTATACTGTCAGGTCCCATAGAAACTGTATTCTTGGCCTTGGACAGTGCTGTTTTAACCTGTGCAGCAGTAATACTGGATGCCTGGCAATCTACTGGTATTGTGATTGGTCCTTTGATGGGGGAGAGAGGGGTAAAGTTGGCACTAAATCTGTCGGCCAGTATATTAGCAATATCTGTTGGCTTGGTATAGGAGGTACCATTGTGCAGTAGCTCACAGCTAATCTGGGTATTGCCATTGAGATTCTTTACATAGCTATAGAAGCCTTGTGGTTGTCTTTACTATCTGCTTGAATTCTGTTTTCATAGCAAGCTTTAGAGGATTTGATGAGGGATCTCAACTTTTTGTTGAGGCTGATAAGGAAGTTTTTCCAGTCTTGGGACTTTACCTTATTCCACATCAGTTTCCTCCTTCTGCTGTAGAGTTTGTTTATGAAAGGGGACCACCAGATTGGCTTCCTTTTTTGGAGGAAGGCATCTTGGTTCTATTGGGTATGGCGAGATCCATGCATTTGTGTACGTGTTTGTACAATGCACTGGTGCATGATTCGGTGGTCATACAACTATTCTCCATTAGCATGGGTGATGTGAAGTTAGCCACCTCTTTTCTCAGGAGCCCAAAGTTAGCTTTGAAGAAGTTTTTCATGGTGGTTACCTTTGTAAGGGGTGGGGGGGGTGGGACGGATGTGGATTTCCAAGGTGATTTGTTTGTGGTCGGATCTAACCAGGAAGGAGTTGACTATTGGTGTAGAGCAACAGTCGCTCATGTTAGTAATGACTATGTCAAGGATATTGCTACCTCTAGTGGGGGTAAGAACAAGCTTGTCCAGGCATTGAAATTAATGAATTCCAGGAAATGCTGGGCAAATGTATTGGTACATGAGTAGTTTTTCCAGTTAATGGAGGGGTAGTTGAAGTCACCCAGTATGAGAGAGTTAGGATGGACCCTGATATTTTCCAGGGTGCTTAGGAACGTGGAGTGTGAGTCCTGGAACATGGTTGGGGACCTATAGCAGGCTACGACCTGAATCGCTGTCTTTCCCAATGTTAGCTGCACCTGAAGTATCCCTGATGCTTTATGTTGGGCTACCAGTCTGGAGGTGTGCACATCCTTTATGAATATGGAAACATCACCGCCTTTTTTGCTTTGGTCCAAATTCTGGGGCAGAAAGGTGTGGAATGAGTTATAGCCCGGTAGTGCAGGAGTGCTTTCTGCTGCCTTGAACCAGGTCTCTGTTACAGCACAAATGTGGATGTTCTCCATTTTAAGGAGTGCTTCGAGCGAGTGCATTTTGAGATTTAAACTTCTAGCGTTGAGAAGCATGACCCTCAGATTGCATTTGTTTGTAGCTGTTACGATGGTAATTTGGTCTTTGGAACACTGCCTAAAAAAGGCACTATAGGAATGGCAAAGGCCTTAGCCAGTATCTGGAAGCCTAGGGGTGACAGATACAGGCCATCTCTGGCAAACCTAGGTCTGTCAATCATGTCATCCTAGGCAGACAGATACTGGATGCCTTTAGAATGACACCAGAAACTTAGCCAATTGTTGAAATTAATAATTTTCTGCTTGTACTGTGTATCATTCTGGGTGATGGTAGGAGGCTGCTCAGGGCTAGGGTCATACCTGCATGGGCTACATAATCCTAGAGCTCCTCTATGTCTCTTTTCATGTAGTCCAGGGAGGTATGTCTCAGGTCATTCACACCCACATGTACAATGACAGAGTCATATTTGTACCTGTTGTTGAGGGACCCGAGTGCATGCGTTATGTGGTGGATCCTGGCACCTGACAGGCAAGCTGACTGTTGCTTTCTCCTTATTCAACCGAGTGAGTGAGACATCAGTGTGCCTCACTGTTAAGTCACCTATGACTAGTGGGTTGGGCATGCCATTTTGCCTTAGGGGCTTTGGTTGAGTGATACACTGTTTAGGAGAGTTATGTGTCTCGTGATTAGTGTTGTGTTGTGGTAGTCGAGTGTGTTTCTGCCTTGGAGGTCTCTGCTTTTTGGGTAGATTTTTATTGAGAGCCTCCATGAAGGTGGATGTGTGGTTTGTGTTTTTATATGAAGGCAGTGCTGGTGTGTGTTCTGGAGGGCTATGTGTTCCATGTGGTGTGGTGCAAGTGTTGACCATCTCTTCTTGACCAGCTATTCTGGTCTTGGCTGGAGAGTGTGTGGCTTTCAGTTTGGATATATAAGTGCATCTCTTGCAAATCTGAGTGTTGGTAGGTAAGAGGAGAGGGTTGTCAGTGTACATGAGGCAGTTGCTACATTGCCTCAGGATGCCCAAGTTCACCAGGTTAATAAGAGAAAGCACAGGGAACTGACCTTAGACATGCCTGGAGGGGTGGGCATTAATAATAAGTACTGGAGCTGTTTCCTTTTAGAATGTTTCATGCTGGTAGCACTTTTGTGTGCTACAATAATTGTTACAAGAAGTCTGGTAAAGTGCTAGACTAATAAGCTAGGAAAAGTGCAGGAGAGAAGAAAACTAGCAGATGTAAGAGAAAAATTGAAGAGCAGATTTTTGGTACCACTCAGAAGCTTACAAACAGCCCTGGATGCAGCAAATCTGTAGAGTAGATAGGCTACCTAGTGCTTACCACCCCCACTGATAAGCTAGAAGGCTTCCCTCCAATACAGAAAGGCTTGGGGGCTCAGAAGCTTACAAACAGTCTTGGATACAGCAAATCTGTATCTAGACTTGACTAGTTACAGGAAAGGTGGGAAACAAGCGCAGATTTGGGCTTTTAAACCAGAAAGTTGAAAGAGATGTAAAAACTTACCAGACAGACGATGAACTATAATTTCTTGGCCAGAAACCCCTCCTCTTGTGGTAGACAGACTACCTAGTGCTTACCATGATAAATATTTGTCAGCACCTCAGAGTAGAGTATCAGCTCTTACTGTGATCTTGGTTAATTTAGCAGGTCATATAATGGGGGACTGGCAGAGGGTGGCGAACCAAGGCAAATGTATAAGAAGCTTCTTGCATGTTAATGTTTTTGAGGGGAATATTTTGCAACAAACTGGGAAAAGGATAATCAAGTGTTTCTATCAAAATGATGAACCTAGAGCCTTTCAATTTGGGATTACCTGATTTGAAGGAACATTTCAGAGCTATACAGTTAAAGTTCTTATACACAGCACAAGCAGAAAGTTATAATTCAAACTGGAAAGGGATGATGATGATGAAGCGGTGGGGGGGGACTTAAGAAACAATGAGAGATTGGGATTTTGGATGCAGATCCTTAAGGATAATAACAGTGGCGGCTGGTGACTTCAAATCAAAGGGGGGCTGCAGGAGACAGCTGAATGGGTGGGGTCAATGAGAAGGGGTGTGGCCAACTAGAAAAGGGAGGAGCTATGCTCAACACCAAAAAACTAACTTTAATTAAATATGCTGCCCTGGGTGCCAAAACATCATTATGAGAGTCTAATCAAGACAAAATGAAGTGTAGAAGAATAAAATAATATAAAAAAAAAATATTTCAATGCATTGGCTGCATGACAGCTTACTTAATATATAGATGGAAATAAACAGGTTGTGAGGCATGAAAAAATAAATTACTTTTTAAATACATTACTGGAATGCCAGTCAAAATCAAGTATAAGAAAAACAAGTAGCACTCAACTCAAACCACTTCTCCTTACACTGCAGTTCTAATTATAATTTATATTCAGCTTTATTAAAGTACCAAGTAACACGCTGAAAGTAGAAATTTCTGTGATGCCCCCACTTGTAAAAATGTTTCTCATCCAAAAAAGACCTGCTGTCTGAGAACTATCTACTTGTTTCATGGGGAAAACATGATCAAAGTAAAAAATGAAAAGCAAACAAGAAACAAGCTCAAGATACATTGCTCAAAGGATTACTGTACAGGTTATGGACCACACATGATTGGCATTCTGTTTATGGGTAAAGCCTGCAGAGATGACTGGAAGTCTTCAACAAGTGTAATGAGCTTCTTAAATAAGCAATCCTGTCCTTTATTACAAATACTGTCATATGCATTTCAATATACATTATATAGTTAAGTATTCTCTGCATGGCAACAACAGAAAGATTTCAATGTTGGCAATTCTTTAACAGTATGCTTATTAAAGCTTACTTGCATCTTACAATCTCAGACAAGCTTACCTGATGGTCATTAAAGCATTGCTACTTAAACACAGAGCAACAGGCACTTTGAGTAATAAGCATAAATCAACAGTACAGAAATATGACAAACCAGACCATTCTTCAAAATCAAGGACAGATGAAAAGCCACTGTAATACTTGTGTCTCTGTACCTCAAAGCAAGAACTCTGGACAAAGTCATGCATAGAAGTGGGACAAAGGCCCAAAAATATTTTAAATATTGCTCTTATAAACTTAGAAAGATAATAGAATAGCATTAGTATGAATTTTCTGAAGTGTATGAAATGTCTGCTGTTATTTTCTAACTTCAGTCTTTAATGATTTGTCACTAATTTGCCAAAAAAAAAAAACAATTTTATGACAACTGGACCAAAAATGTGATGCAAAAATATAACATAGCCACACAATACAGCTGGGAACCTGTCAAAGAATGGACGCTTTAATATTAGTACTGCTAACTTGAGCAGCTGACAAAATAATAGAATCTACATGCATTTCTGAAATACAAGGAATCTATAACTCTGATTATTACAGTTATTTCTTAATTGTAAACCCTCCATGTTTTCTTCCAAAATTGTTATTTTGCAGAGGGATTATTAGGGGGTAGAGCAACATTTTGAGCCAAATCAGGGACAGTTGAGAGGTTTGGTAAATGCCTAATTCTATAAAGCAATTTATTTGCATGTACCTCTCAACCTGTTAATACAATACAATAAATCTGGACAAGGCCAAATATATTGGGGGAACATATAAGCAGTACTAAAAATGGCTCTTGTATAAATTGAGACAGTTGATAGAATAACAGGTCTTACTTTAGTATGCATTTTTCTGAAGGTTATAAAGTCTGAAACTCAGTGTGTCATTATTTAGTGACTTAATTCCTAAATGATTTGCCAGAAAACCACAAATTTTATGAGGAACAAACCAAAAATAAGAAGCAAAAATCTATTCATTCTTTGAAAATCTGGATAGTTGGGAGGTATAGTTAAGCAGGGGCTGTCTGAGTTTGCCGCCCTTCCCCCTCACAACATGGTCCAATGGAGCCTCCCCCCTGCAGCCATTCCAATGTTCCATTACTTGGCTATTTCACTCCATTTACCATAAACCCTAATGTGCAAACTGCTTTACTTCTATGATGATTTGGACTTCATTTGAAAGTTTTATTTTGCATTTTACAGCAAAAACACTACGACATCTGCTAAACAAAGCAATGCAGTCTCACAATGAAAACAGACTTAGCATTAAAACTTCTCTGCCCTTGAAACTCACATTCATTGAAACAGCATTGAAACCCACATTCAAAGAAAATACATTTTGCCAGTGGCAGATAAAGATTAATTCTGGGCTGTTTTCAAATCATAGGCCCCTTGCATATGAAACATACATGTGCTCTTTGATACACCTTCCTGATTGTACTAAATTATATTCCTTGTACAATACAGTACAGTTGTTAGAGGGCGTTTTAAATTTATTACACAATGAAACAAAACACATGCACCCATAATGACAAAACTGCCCACTTCAGAACATTTCCATCATAAAAGTCTACTCAAACTTCCACAGTCCACCATTATCAGTAAATATGCACAATTCTACAGTCAACCATTATCAGTAAATATGCACAATCTCTGAAGTAAAATTTATCTAAATAATTCCACATTAAAGAAATCTGTAACTAATGAAGAGGTTGCTGCTAGCAAACACCTTTATATGTCATGGTTTCATCGAAAAATAAAGTGTCTGTTGCCCCTGAGGAATAAATTACCTATATTACATTAAAAAATGATAAGCTAGTAATATTGCAGTAGGAAATGGATGGCAAACTGATAACAGGCTCATAGTTAGTATCTTCGCCAAGGAAGACATTCTTAGTACGGCAGCATACATCCCTTGTGGGAGTAGAACCCATAGCCTTCTGCATCAAAAGCAAGTACACAGCCTGTTGTGCTATTAACAATGCAAGCAGACTTAGCATAAGCAGCACTAAACTTTTCTTCCCCTGCAGCTCTCAGCTCCTAATAAAATCTACTCAATACTCAACTGCATCTCAACTTCGCAGCACAAGAAATCTGGAAAAAGCCAAAATTTATTGGGGGGGGGGCAAAAGCCCAAAAACCAGGGACACATTAAACATTGCTTGTATAATCTTGGAAAGTTGCTAGAATAAAATGTTGTGTTACCACCATACATTTTACTGCCAAGGTCCCTGTGCAAAACAGTCAGAGCAATATACCACTATGCCAAATCAGCTGCTTTGTGAAAGAAAAATGCTGTTACCACCATACATTTTACTGCCAATGTCCCTGTACAAAACAGTCAGAGCAACATGCCACTATGCCATATCAGCTGCTTTGTGAAAGAGGAGGAAGACTGAAACTTAAACTGCTATCATTTAGTGAATTCAGTTCTCACCATAGCGTCAACTTCTTACCACAAAACACCTGGACAAACTCAGTAATGAGGGAATACAACCCTAAAAACATATTCAATGAATTCAGTTCTTGCCATAGCTGTCAACCTTTGCAGAAAAAACCTGGACAAAGCCAATAATGGGGGAATACAGTCCCAAAAATAGGGACAAATTTCAAATATTCATCTTATAAACTTAGAAAATTGCTAGAATAAAAAGGCTGTGTTACTATGTATTTTCTGAAGAATATGAAGTCTGAAATTCAAATGCCTGCCAATTTTACTTCTGACGGAACAAAAACAATTTTCAGCAGATACCCAGGGAGAAATACTGCAGACACATCTTTGTAAAATGGCAGGACACCAGAGCAAATCCACACAAACACAGGGTGGAGATGCAGACTCCACACAGAAGGCACCCCAGCCAAGAATCAAACCAGAAAACCAATAGCTGTGAGACAGCAATGCTACCACTGCACCATCAAACATGCAAGGAATTAAACATTCAGAAACCTGAAGTCTGAAATTCAAATGCCTGTCAATTTTATTTAACATTTGTTAACCAGGACAGTTTGACTTGGAACAAAAAAATTTTCAGCAGAGGCCCAGGAAGAAATAATGCAGACATGTCTTTGTAACATGGGAGGACACAAAAGCAAACCCATACAAACACAGGGAGAAGATGCAGACCCAACACAGAAGGCATCCTAGCCAAGAATCAAACCTAAGAACCTGCAGCTGTGAGGCAATAATGCTACCACTGCACCCTCAAATATCAAGCATTTAAGCATTTACAATAAGGTTAAAAACAGGAATCAAATTATTTTTACTTAAAGACATATACTATTTAAAGCTTCACAGAGGTTAAAATGGGTGTCTACAAAATGTGTTGCTAAAAACATTTGTTTTAAAACTGCATAAGAGATTAAACATAAGTTGAACTATGCTGGTGAAACTCTCATCATAAAAGATAGCTGCAGAGTTTGGAAAAATGACTACTACAGGTGAGCCTTGAAAGTCATTTTTATTCAGATCAGACTTAACAGATGTCAGACAACTGCTTGTAAAAGCAAGACAATGTAACTGATATAATCCTTGCCAAACCAAGTAAAGACAGTTGGATGTTTTTCACACAGCATTACTTGCTTCCAGCAGTTAAAGCAAAAATAATTACCACTAAAGAACATGGTTTACATAATTTGAAACTGCACTAGAAAAATAAGAAAACTAGGCTAGCAGAGACTAATTGGCTGTCAGCACAAGATGAAATATACTTGCATTCAACAGCTTGCTGATGGAAGTAAGTAAAACATGTGGACCTACGTTTTGTACTACAATTAGCACCTGAATTACTTTTCATATTTTCTGTTTTCAGCTCTGCTGGTGTGTGACCACTTAGTAGGAAACCATTACATTCAAAGTACAGCTTGTATGTGGACATTTTATAACACTTACCCTAATTCTGAATTCTACACTTGATCATACTGTCCAGCAGAAATCTATTAATTTATTGTCTGTTGTAAGCAAATTCACCATTTTGGTTCAGGTGCATGTTTCACATTAAATTATCTGTGTATTGATATTTTTTTCTGGGAAAGGCAGACTGATATTTATACAAAGTGAGGCAATAAATGGGTATGGGTGCTATGCTTCTATGTATGACTACTGTACTATTAAATCTGTACTACTTACTTCTGTATGTGCATTGTTTGCATGAGCAGTATCATTTTGATATAATAATGGTCCTTCCTTTCAAAGGACCATTATTATATCTATCTTTCCCTGCCGTTTAGCTTACCCTTAGCTTACCCTTCCTACTTACTTGGTATACTTCTGCACCTTCACTCTGTTCTTCTTCTAACTTCTTTCTTCTTCTACTACTTCTTTCTTCAGTTCTTCTTCTGTTCTTCAGCAAAATATAGGTCGCCCAAAAAAAAAAAAAAATCCAATGGCAAATTAACTTATCGGCGTTAAATCCTTCCTGTGTGACTGACTGACTCAGTCATGATCGAATCAACCCACAACTGACTTACTGTTTGATTCTCACTCTTTTCCCAGCACATAAAGCCTGGAAAGAGAGCGACAACCAATCAGCAGCATTTGCCCAGCAAGCACGTTATGACGCGCCTGCGGACGTCGCAGTCCGAGCCCCTTCCATATCTATGCGGTTTGTGTCTCAACCGCATAGACTTCTGGGAAGTTCTGGGCATCACAATGATGCCTTCTTTGCTCCTCCGGGCTGCAATGAAAACATTGCAAGAATTAAAAAAAAAAAAAAAAACGCTGTTGCGATTGAAGTGCGCAATGCGCATGCGCGTACTTTCGAGTCGCGGACTCGAAATTTAAAGTAGAAAAAAAGATTTTTTTTTTTTACATTAAAAAAACAAAATAAACGTCTTCAACAACTACTCAGCTGTCTAGCTGAGGGGGCTGCAGTCCGGCAGCCCGATGCCACGAGCCGCCCCTGGATAATAACAATAAGCATACAGAATATTAATATTATATTATATTATATTATATTATATTATATTATATATTATATTATATTATATTACATTATAGTATATTCATAAACTAGCAGAAAGTATTCTAAGAACTAAGGCAGCACTGGACTAGAGAAAGGAGATTTTGCCAGTGAGGGATGATTGTAATTAATGGTACAGAGAATAGTCAAGAGAGGGCTGGAATTTACTGGAGAGAACTTGCAAAGGTACAAAGATATTGGTAGCAAACAATCAGAGAGCGAAAGATAATAGAAGGGGAATAGGCCAATAATTCATTTGAACTACATGCTAGAAATTGCCTTCTGTGTCAAAGACTGATATCAGAGTACAGGCAAAGAAAAACAAAAAGAAATAGGATTCTAAGCAAAATGTCTAGGCGATTCTGATTCTGTATCACAGTTAAAAATCATTTCCACAGTTACACCGATTTGCTCTCCCTGTATTTCTGTTAGTCTGCATGGAATTTGTAAAGTCTACCAACTCATTACACATAAAAAATATGTTCCCAATTACCCATTTCTTCCGAATTAGACCTCCAACATTTTAAATCTGAGGAAAAATTCTCTGGAGTCTGCTATTTCTTTCTATTTCTCTTTCCTAATGGGAGATCCTAAGCAAAGACCAGCCCTGGTAGAGCATTTAGCTGAATCTAGAACAGAAGCTGGTGTTACAAACGGGTTAGTTAGTTGGGCATATAAAACATTGCATGATAACTTGATAGGAATCAGAGAATGTTAGAAAGGATTTGGAAGAGAGATAGGATAATTAATTCACAAGGAAACAATGGGGTATATGTTTTGCTGCCAAATATGCAACAAAAACTAGAAAATTTAGGATCTTTACTTGAAAGTATTTGCAGGGGTATTTTTATACTCCAAGCACACTCCAAAGAAATTTTCCTCGGGTAGATTTCAAATGTTGGAGGTGTAATAGGGAAGAAAGGGGTAATTGTGAATATATTTTTGGGAGTGTAATTAGTTGGTATACTTTACAAATTCCTTACAGATTAGTCTAACAAAAATACAGGGTGAGGAAACCGGTGTAACTAAGGAAATTATTTCTCAGCTATGATACAGAATCAGAATTGCCTAGACATAGTAAGGCCTCGCTGAGTTTAATTCTGGTAGGTGCCAAAAAACAAAATTACTAGAAAATAGAAATCAAAGTCTAAACCAACTGTACTAGAAGTAGTAAATATAGTTAACAGAGATAAAACAACTGGAAATGTGACCTTTAGAAAAGGGTAGGAGCAGATTACATAGGAAAAATTGGAATTGTGGGAACAATACACACAGAATAATGTTTTGGAGGAAGAATGAGGTTTAAGGGAAGGCAGGAACTGAATGAGCTTTGTAATGTTTGACTGATAATGAGTGGATAGATTATAAGTGATGTATAATGTATGCAACTGAAAATATGACAGTGTGGTTTGTTTTCATTTATATAAATGTATGATTGCCTATATCATAAGTGACAATTTAATAAAGACTTGTCATGTTTAAAAAAAATGATAAACCACGTATTCCAAGCCGTGGATGTAATAATGCTTGTCAAGCACACCTAGGTTGTATAATGATGGGAGTTCAGCTGGTAGCATGGCTGGCATTTGCCTGGGAATGGGGATGGATGCAGAACTAGGAGGTGCGAAGTAGGCATCTTCCCATGGATGCCAAATTCCCCTACTACAACTTTGCTAAAAGGCACTGGACCTAATCTGAGGCAGGTGAAATCCTGTGGAGCCAGTTATTAAAAGCCATAAATAACAGGAGCTTTGCCACAAAGCACATCTCTGTGAAAGTTTTCACTGAGATTATTGTCATTATGCAATAGCCTATAGACATTACATCAGTCCCTTTACTTTAAATAGTAGTAGTTCTGTCACAAGGCACACCTCTGTGAAAGTTTTCACTGAGACTGTGGTCATTGTGCAATAGCCTATAGACATTACATCAGTCCCTTTACTTTAAATAGTAGTAGTTCTGTCACAAGGCACACCTCTGTGAAAGTTTTCACTGAGACTGTGGTCATTGTGCAATAGCCTGTGGACATTTCAGTGGTCCCTTAAGCATAAATAACAGGATCACTGCCACAAGGCACACCTCTGCAATAGGTTTCACTGAGATTATTGCCATTGAGCAATAGCCTGTGGACATTACTTTGGTCCTGTAGCCATAAATAGCAGGAGCTCTGCTACAAGGCACACCTTGAGGAACATTTTCACTGAGATTGTTGTAAGCAAGTTTAACATGAAGAACCCGATGTATATTAACTTTAACTTGTCAAATGCATGCCTGCCTTATGATAGAAAGTGGCTGCAACATTCCCTACAAAGGAGTAGCCCTTGCACTCTAAGGACTACTTTCTAAATTAGCCACTGTACTTTCACTTGACCATTACATGACTCTGTGTAAGCCAGTTACTTTGTATCCTTAGCTTCTTGTTGTCTACCTTCAATACATGAAAAAAACTGCTTTGCTTTGTGTCTTTTTGCTAATTGTTGAGTACCAGCTATAAACAGATTGCACTCTGTAATAAATGGCCTTATGGGAAACCTGTTACTCTCAGCCTCACTGCTTTCATCTTTGCTTCGCTCCTCTACCCTAGTCCCAATTCCCACCCACCCCACCTTACTCTACCATTATACTTTCCACTTACACCTTTCACTCATGACACCCACTCCCTATACCTCTCCAAACAACTTTACTCTCTCAAAGAAACACTCCTGTTTCTACTCACATATTCCCTACTTCCAGCTAACATTTAGCATTATTCCCAACAGCTTTTCTCCCTCCTGCACTGCTTTGCATTATATCCTTTCCTACTCAAACCCCTTTTCAACAGTACCTCTGAGGCATTCATGTGCAAAACTCCCTTTTCCATTCATCCCTGCAATCTCCTCTCATATACTGCAATCAGATTAATATTTATCTGTCATCTCTGTGTAATATCTCTCAGCTTTCCACTTATTTCTCTACACTGCTTATACCCCTTGACCCTCAATCTCTTTATATCCATACATAATTAAATCAGTACTGTTTGCTTACTACCCTTCCTTATCATACATATTCTACACTAATAGACCCTCACTATATAAATTCATCCTCAATCATACTAATATTTCCCAGACCTATACTCTATAAATACCCACACTTCTGAAAAATACCTCTAAGTCTACAGACTAACCACACTCTATTATTCTATGTTTCAGCTTCTACCTTTCTGACATAATCCCTTCCTACTTCCTGTCTTAACTACATCCTCATTCTCTATCCTTCAAAACCTTCTACTTCTAACATTTTAGAAACATGTTTCTCCTATAATTCTTTATCCTGATATCTCCTCTCCTGCTTGCATGCTTAACATTCTGCCAACATCCATTACCCTCACAATTCCAACAAAACTTTTATAGTATGTCTTTCAATCAAAATACTTCTGAACCTCATCTCTCAATCACACCTGATCTATATCAGCACTCATATATCCCACTGTTCAAGTACAATTATCCAAAAACAACGGCTTTCACAAATTGGGTATTAAACACAAAATTAAGCAAAAATGCCTCTACTCATACAGCCATGCCAACATAACCATAAAACTAACTGGTGACACACACCACAGCCTAGCCTCAGAGAATTGTGTTGGTTAGAACCCAGGCTCAATTCAACATAGTCAGGTACCAGACAGCATATCCCCATCATCTTCTTTATCACTACCTCCTTACCC
Organism: Protopterus annectens; assembly: GCF_019279795.1. Taxonomy (NCBI): domain Eukaryota; kingdom Metazoa; phylum Chordata; order Ceratodontiformes; family Protopteridae; genus Protopterus; species Protopterus annectens. Next base: position 687,194,749 of record NC_056727.1, on the reverse strand, counting down.
ATAGTCCCATCTTGGCCTTTATACATACCATGCCAACCTTACAAAGTATTTACAAACTCCCAGAAGTGCATGCATGGATATCAGTACACTCTCCAGACATATTATTTGCCATGGAAACCTTGCTATGCCACAAAACAAAACAAAATTAAGAAATTGCCCCACTAGTCTATAACATTATTAGATTAGACAGTGCCAACAAAAAGCTGACAGTGTCGGTATTTTCTACTAAAACATACCAGATATCGTCCCTCAATATCCTGCCAACTTTCTCTAACTCAGAGACCCTACCAACCATGCTAAAACTATACACTGACAAGACAATCACAATCATGGGTATATACATACCTCCAGGTAACAATGCAAAAACATGTGAATATATTCTCTTGCTGGGCATCTTCAACCCACCCCTCCAATTAAAAGTAGATTATTTTAATATAGATTACTAAACCAAACAATCTGAAAACCCAACCAATAATATAAATATAAAAGTTCACCCAACTTATAACCACACCAATAATATATAACAAAGCCACAGCCAGATAGTCAATCCTCAACTGGATCATAATACCCTCTCTAAATAAAATATCATCCTAAGGAACTCTATCAGAAAGCCTAAGTGATCACTTCCCAATCTATACCATAAGGCACCAAAGCAACAGCCCTAAACACATCATTACAGCCTGGTAAGAAAAAAAAACTATTACTTTTTATAAAGACACTTTCGTTAATGCACTACATCTCCTTAACTGGGAGTCACTAAAGTCTCTCCCCATAGCTTATTCTATCTCTAAGTTCAATAAAATCTTCCTAGGTGTTCTAAGCATACTAGCTACCCTCAAAATAAAGAGAAGTAAAGTAAAAAAGTACTAAACACTAGAAAAAGTAAATTACTGCTCTTTAACCCAAAATATCACTATTCACTATTGTCTCTGCTAACAATACCATGATAGAACAGGTAAACCACACAAAATTACTGGATATTATTACTGGGTGTCATCATAGATTACCAGTTGAAATTTGACCACCATGTATAACAAGTAGTTAAAAAAAGCTCTTCTGAAACTATGTACATTATATAGGGTAAAAACTTACCTCACTGACATCACCAGAAGACATAAAGTGTCTACTTTCTTACTGCCATCTCTCCTCTGTGTTGCTTCCAATCTTCACTAAAACTTCAAGTCTCACAACTGTCCAAACATGAGCAATGTTATAATAAAATAGCCAAATTTTCAGTGAACTATAACAAAAGATGGCTCAGTGGTGCAGTGGTAACATTGTTGCCTCACAGCAAGAGGTTCTCCAGTTCCATTCTCAGCTGGAGTGCCTTCTATGTGGAGTCTGCATGTCCTCCCTGCATTCGTGTGGGTTTCCCCCGGGTGCTCTGGTTTCCTTCCACATTACAAAGACATGCTTCTGGAGCATTTCTCCCCAGGCCTATGCTGTAAATTGGCTTTGTTCCAAGTCGGACTTTCCCAGTTAACAAATGTTAAATAAAGAGAACACACCACAGCCTAGTCCTCAGAGAATTAAACTGGGGATAGAACTACAATGTCACCTAGCTCTTTCTCAGCTCACCACAATACACAGACTTTTCTATAAACTAGAAAATTGCACAACCTTTAACAACTTAATACAACACTACTCTCCCAATAGAATTTTGCCCTCTACAGAAAAGTTAGTAATCACTATAACCAAATCATCTAAAACTGCAGGTGACTCTCTATATTCAAACTGTATATGTAAACTAAGGAACCACAGCCCCAGTATCACTGAAATCCATTCAGAATGCAAACTCATTTAAAACACAGCTAAATTGTCACCTATCAAATAAACGGATCTGTTCCTGTATATTTCTAGGATAAAGCAAACTGTTATCTTCATCTTGCCACATCTCCAAACCATTTCTCTACAACTAGTCTTCACAATACCTGAATACTTTTACTAGCATCTCCCAGATGTATACATAGTTTTGTGACACGTGCTCACCCCACCTCTATACTAGCCATATATATATAATTATCTATGAACCTGCTTTATCTTGTACCTCTTAATTACAATTTTAACATTGTTTGCCCTACCTAGTTCCTTCCTTCCTTCACCTGAGTTTCTTTGAATTTCTAAACACTAATCACATGATATATTATCTATTTGAAAAATCTACCAATATACCTCTTCAGATGCCCAATGTTTAACATCTACTAATGCATGAAAATCTTCTATACTGTAATAGTTGCCTTTATTTGTTATGAAAATAATCAAATTAGCAAATAAATGTGCAATTGTTAGTGTATATTATTTAATGTCACATCCATCACTGGTACTTTGCAGACACAGTAATCAAGGGAGGCTTCAAAACTATATGTTTTGGAAAGGAAAGGCCTCTGTAGGTTGCAAACACCATGCAGGAGAAATCTCTAACTAACAATGGAACAGAGCACACAGGTATTGTCTATTTTGGCAATGTACAGTATTTATTTGATGAGTGGGTACTAATCAAATTAATGTTTATTTTAGAAAAATTATATAAATTTTGATATTATGGAAAGATGTATAAATAGAAGTGTGACGATAAGAGGTATTGCCTGCCATGCCAGAAGAAGTAGGGCAGTGGATGTGTAACATATGCCAGCATGAGTTAGCTGGACTTTTGTAAATAATCATATGTCATTTGTGTATCAATCTGATTTGTACAGATGCTTGTGTTTAAAAATGTATTTACAAAGTTTCTTGTGTTAAAATGCATCAACAGTGTGCCCTGCTAGAAAGAAAGAAATGAGCATATATTATTGTAACTGAATTAAATGTATATGTTTTAACAGAGGATACTGGAAGAGAAGAGATTAATCACAATCCAGCTGCAGCAAACTTTGAAAAAAAAATAGCTGAAATTAAATTAGGCCATAAAGATAGTATCTTACAGTTCTGACTGCAGCCAGAGACAAATTGTCTGCAAGAAGCCTGGCTTAGTAGCTCTGTAGGAGGAGTAGAAATGTTAAAATGGTTTTATGACTTCCAGAAGCTGCACCAGATCTAAGCAATGCTCTTGTGTATGTATTATTGACATATAGGTGCTACAATCCTGGCGGTTTCTAGTGTTGGTGATACTGTGGGAACCAGAAGTCAGATGACCAGGTGTATGTGATGTCATTTTGTAATTTACTCTGAAATAATATTTAGATATTACCGCAGAAGTCTCTCAGGCAGACTGAGCAATCTGTTCTTGGAACCTGACAAAGCAGGAAGACCACTCACCCACTTCATCTTGCCTTGCACTAGTAAGTGAGTAAGTGACCAGGGACTAGTACTCTTTACATTTGTCAGGCAAATATAGTGAGAATAGTTGAGTAATTTTTTTTCTGTAACTGTGTGAATCTTTCCAGCTGTGTTACTTTTAATATTTCCTGTGAATGAAACTCTGGTGTTTACTGTAAATAGATATTTAGTATTTTCATGTTCTTTTATTATTTATTATTAAATGCATTTACATTTTCATTGTGACTGGTCTTTTTAGGGAATATTTAAGCTTCAGGAGTATTTGTATATATTATTTGGTGATAACTGTGGCCACTCCTGAAAGCCTGTCTGTTTGGTCAACATTACCATTTGTATTAATATTAATTTCACTCAGCATAATTGGATACCCTTTTAAGAGCCTTATAGTAACTGACTGGTAGCAGTGAAACGACCTTAGAGACTGAGTAAAGTTGGTAAAGTGGGTAATCTGTGCTAGCCTTTCCCAGGTGTATGTGTGTGTGTGTGTGTGTGTGTGTGTGTGTGTGTGTGTGTGTGTGTGTGTGTGTGTGTGTGTATGTGTGTCAGCTACAGGGAGCAGGGGGACAGGAAGCACTGGTTTCACAGAGAGGGTGCTGAACACAGCTATGCCAGTGGACAGCCTTACTGGGGATAGAGAGATTTAGAGAAAACCAGACCCGGGCTGACTGTGTTCCCTGTGTGCTCTTAAGGGAAGTTGTGCTTGATGCAGAGAGGTCTGCATCTGGAAATACTGAGTGTATCCATTTGTACTCCATGTGAATGTCCCTCTCTAGTGTCAATGGTGAGGATTCAGGCTCCTTGATTACTGGCCCAGAGTGGGGATGTTACAAGAAGCCTCACAGTAAAATGTGAAAAAATAACAACAAAGTAAGATAAGTTTGTAAAACGTAATAGAGATTTAAGAATTAATCTGTAGGTAATGCAACAGTAACCAGAGCAGTTGATGAATGCATAGATTTATGAATTTCACTTCACAAAGTTAGGATTTACAGCACTAGTGCTCAGTGGTTAAGATTTCAGACCTTAGGGTCTGTGGTTCAACACTGACCTCTTGTCACTGCCTGTGTGGAGTTTGCATGCTTTTTTGTGTCTGTGTGGATTTTGTTTGTGTACTGCAGTTTCTTCTTAACTCCAAAAACATGCTGGTGGACAAACTGTTCTACAAATCACCTGTATATTCTGTGTTTACCCATGCTTTTATGGTTTAGGTCATTGCTGAAAATTGTCTGAGATATCTTATAAATATATCCATAAGATCACTTCACTTACCTGGTCAACAATTAAATTAATAAAAGGTTTATTCCCTTGTTTGATTCCAAGCAGCCTCAAACTACAATCAAACATGGTAAACAATGTCCTTGCATTAAACTTATCTTTTAGCCTTCATGTCAGTAGTTCAGACTGTAAATGCTAACTAAATTCTAGACAGGCTACCCCAGCAACTATCGCTAATTTTCATCCATAGCACTCGTAGGAATTTCCCAACTATCTAGGATATATAGTATGTTACACATGCATCCTGGGCGTAGGCAAACCACCTAACACAGCATTTTATGGATGAGCAAACAGCCTTAAGATGAAGTCCTATTTATCCAACATTGGGAAGTCATTTTAGCTGTTTGTAATAGTGATAAGGTCTAATGAGAGAATGAGTACAAGTCTGACAATCTTATGAAATGCTATTTTGGAACGAGCTTCCACTTGTCACAGACTGCAGCTGCAAAGCCTCTTAATTATCCAATAAGTACAATACCTTTAATTAGTGATCATCGCCGAATCAATATCATGAAGGAGAGTAGTGAACCCAGCCAGAGTCTGGTTTGGGAGATCATACCTTCTATGTAAGCTCACCATCTGAAAATCATCTGGCTAGAGTAGGGCTTCAGGCGCATTCTCTTATGTTCTAAAAAGGCTAGAACTTGAGTGGTTTAGAAACTTTCAACTACAGAAAACCATTACCAATGACAGACTTGTATCAAAATCAGAACTGCTTAGTAAACCGGTATTGTCCCTGATAAAATCGGTACAAACTTCTGTAATGAAAAAGAAAACTGTGGACCTCATTTTGAACAGATATGTGGTTTTGTTACAGGACTACATGACTGAATTAATCACCTGCCAACCCTGGGGACAGGGTCAGTCTGCAATAGGTACTATAGGGCTATGGAATATCAGAGGTCAAAACAATGCTTGGTGTACTGTTGCTTTAGTACAGGTGAAGATAAGAAAGAAAGACATAAGCAAAATAGCTATTAAAAAGGAAACATTTATTTTAGATCTAAGGCTGGTATTTTGGTTGGCACTGGATGGGAGCACATCCTTTGGGTTATGCACAGGAAATGGAAACATAACATGTAAAAGAAAGTAAATTTCAAATGTCAAGAATTTAAACACGATATGATACAGGTAGAGCTGTATATATTATATGCTGTGTGAATGAAACGAGGTGACAGACATTAAGGTAGGTTAATAAGGAACAGGTAAAGTACGCAGTAGACGTATTTCTTTGCATGTAAACACTGAAAGAATGATCTTTGGCTTGTACAAGTAAAGCTCACTGACAACAGTCCCTGAACTTGACCAGAGATAAGAAAGGATATGTTGCTCTTCTCCCAAAGTACTTTGGGTGATAAGAGAAAAGCTGTGTGTGTGTGTGTGTGTGTGTGTGTGTGTGTGTGTGTGTGTGTGTGTGTGTGTGTGTGTGTGTGTGTGTGTGTGTGTTGCCTGCAGTAACCTGAAAACAGTTTGGATAAGTGAATTAGACTTAGACAAAGCAGGCAGAAATTATTTTTCTGAATCCCTGAAAGTATAGCTTGTAATTAAAACAAGACATGTATAAGAAAAGCAGTATGGATTAATACTACTGAATTGTTTGCAGTAATATATACAACACTTCATCACAGGGAGTGAATCATGAAGGTAACCATGCATATCCTCTCCATCACTGCAAGTGTAATGTAATGCACGAAAAGTGAAGTTTGAAACAAAGCTAGAAAAAGCAGTGTGTGCTTTTCTGAATGTATGTGTATATGTATGCATTTGTGGTCTACAATACTAAAGTTCCTCTAATGAAGTTGATGACAAATACAGTGATTAAGAGGGGCAATTAAAACACCTGAAAAAAGTGTGTGTGTGTGTGTGTGTGTGTGTGTGTGTGTGTGTGTGTGTGTGTGTGTGTGTGTGTGTATGTGGGTGCACTTTCTCATTGCTTGCAGTTGTTAGCAAAATACTTATTTCCATTTAAGGAAGGAAGGCAAACAGGCATGTCCACACCTCCTCTGCAAGTGTAGTAGGTGAAAAGTGAAGTAAAATATAACAGAAGAAAATTAGTGTGCATGTGTGCATGCAGGCATGCACATGTGTGTTTGTATGTGTGCATGTATGTGTGTGTATATATATATATATATATATATATATATATATATATATATATATATATATACATACACACACACACACACACACACACACACACACACACATATATATATATATATAAATATATATATGCATATACGTATAAATTATCTATATATATATATATATATATATATATATATATATATATATATATATATATATATATATACATACACATACACACACACACACATACAAGGATCTATTTGGTATGATTGAATGCTAGCATAGTTGAATTTCACAACATTGAGCCAAAATGCTAAAATCCCATAAGGGCAGTCAAGAAAAAACACACTGGATACCTTGCCCCATGCTCCCCCCACATCTCCTGATACTAATATATTTCAACTCCAGGACTGCACTGCAGTGGGGAAAGGACCAATACCCCAATCCTGGGTGTATATTACGTTATCTAACTTTTAAAAGTTTGAACATAATATGGTCGAAGCCATATGATCAAATTTTTAAAAGTTCGAAAAGCAAAAAAAAAAAACAAATAAACAACAGCAAAAAGCTACCTGACCATTTTAAGCTGCATCCCCACACCCCCCGCTCTTTAAATATACCAACTTCAAGATTGCATTACAGTGCAGGAAAGGGAAATATTCCAATTCCACACTGTATAGAGATCTCAGTTGAAATGTTCAAACTTTTTAAAAGTTTGATCAGATGGTGTCGACCATATGACATTCGAACTTTTAAAAGTTCGATAACGCAAAGTACACCCCCAATCCTCACAGTGCTACAGTCCCACACAATCCAAATCTCTGCAGACAAAGACGCGGTTTAGTTTATTTTTGCTGGATCAGTCTTTCAGGATTTGAGCATTTTGCTACGATCTTGTAAAATTCAATTATATGGGCATTCAATCATGTAATCATACATGTATATATATCTGAGGAGTTTGTGGTGTGGTCAAGTCTTTTGTGTTTTTATACTATATTGCAGCATCACGTTGGTGCCATATTGGTAGGTTTGAAACATAAGATAGTGAGTTCTGAAACTAGAAAAATGTTAAGTGTGATTTAAGCACAAGTAGCAGCAAACTGTTGATAAGTAGTTGTTAGACATTTAAAGCATTTTTTGCCTCCCTGCACACTCTCCTATCCACATGATTTATACATACTAACTCCTAGAACAGTGTACTTTTGTGAATTCTTCAAGAAACTGCATATTTGGACTTAGTAGATATTTCCCCTGTAATTACTCTTTAATTTTTACAGTTCTGAGGATCATACTTACGGTCTTCAAACTTCCAGTGAGAGCCCCATTGAAATCCCTAGCTGTTATCCTTAGTCATCACTGAAGATCTGGTACAACAGAACCTAGGTTATCATTATGATGATAAGGGAAGAGATAGTGCTGACATCTGTACACAGATACTCCCCCGGATTCAAGAAGCTTGGCGCAAGGACAGTTTTAGCTTTGCGCCGAGCGTCCTCATTACAGATGGTGCAGCAGCACCATATGAACATATATGAGGGTGCACCGCCGCACCCTCGACGTGCACAGGAAACATGTGCAAGTGCAGGGGGCATGTACAAGTGCTCTATGGAGTCGTAAACATGCCCCGACAGTTGCACAACCTACTATGCTTACTATTAGAGTTCGCCATTAATAGTAAGTCAGTAATTCAGTGTCCGTGGATACTGAAATGTATACTAAGCATACAAGAGTGTCCACAAACAGTGAAATAAAATCGAAGTAGTAAGCACACAAGCACGTAGTGGAATGTTGAGCCCCGTCCCTAGAACGTTCACAATTAGATTCCCCGTGTCCCTATTATACATTTGTATTGCTGCAATATTAAATGTGTAAGTAAAGCACAGCGTGTTTGCGTGTCGCTGTCCTCCGCTGAGAGTAGCTTACACATCAAAATCATTCAAATAGAGAAAAACATGCGGAATCAACGTAAACATCAATAGTGTAGTGTTTAGAGCATCCACCTAATGAACAGGCATTCACAGTTCGAGCCCAACAATAGCACATATTATTTTCCATGTGGAATGAATGTCATTTTTCTCTAAAACCTACATAACAGTATTGCATGAGATGTTTAACTAAATGTCATTCAATCAAAGTGGCACTGTCATAATGAATAAGGCACTAGTAAGCAGGTGTAAGCACAAATAAGCAGCAGTTAACATATATAAGTACCAGTAAGCAAGTCTGAGTGCGCTTGCGTGGGTCTAAGCAGTGCCCAGCATAGGAAATGTATATAAGTATGTACAGATATATATTATATATATATATATATATATATATATATATACGCACACATATATATATATATATATATATATATATATATATGTATATGAAGAATGAACGATGTAACAATAAAGCATACAAAAGGAATGAGAAGGGAATCAACAGCAACCTCAGTATTATATAGTGCTGTCAGCGTATGTCATATCAAGCTGGGTAGGAGTGAGCAAAGCACTGCTACTCACACCACAGGCAGGATATTACCAGTGGGAGTAACATTGTTGATCTGCTAAGTCTACTTTACAATCAGAGGGTAGTCCCTGGTGGGACTACCCAAAAATTGATAGAATGTTTGGCCATCCGACCATTATACAAGCAAGGGCAGGCATGTTCAAGGACTAAATGGTGGGAGAGCCTGAGAATACATGGGTTGGGACAACATACGTATAGGTCCCCTAACGCTCGGGAGAGGGCATGTGTGGAGGTGTGTCATGGCTGCGATAGCAACTGGACAATGGATGGTATGCGTGTATGTTGAACTCGGGTAGGGTGGAGGAACTATGGGTGTGAAATTATGGATCCAGGCGTGCCAGGGTTGGATGGGCTGGTTCTAATTGGACTGCCTCGTGGAGGTCAGTGAGTTTGTTATAAGTATATATGCATACACACATGAAAACATCTATATGTAGAAGTACATTCTCTATAACACATTCATTCCATTTGCAGACATAAATAACATGAATGTGCCCTTACAAACCTCAACAGTAGATAGAATAATAGGTTGTGCATAAGAGGGAAGGGACAAAACTGTTAAAACGCAGAAGTGTGTACAATGTCCGAAGTCAGTGCTGTGCTGAAAAAATCAATATGAGGACTTTCTCACACATGGAATCATTCCTGTAATCTGCCTGCTACAGCAACGCCAATTACTAAACCGGTCTATTTGTAAAAGAAATACGCCGAACACATATATTATTAGGCTCTCATGTGTAATGTGTGCGTTACCACATTGTCATACTTATTAATTTATTGTGGTCTAATGTTAACGGGAGTAAGGATGTAATGAAGTATAGAGTCTAATCTTGACAAAGACATGCATGTCCCATGTGGGACAACCCCAAAAATTGTGAATAATGTCCTTTTGGTCGCTCATGTCACCAATGTTTGTGGACTAAAAGTTTGGGAGTTCTGAGGATACATGGAGTGAGTCAACTGATGGGATGGGTCTACAGGGGTAGGGAGTGACCAATGTGTAGTGGTGTGGATACACCGCAAATCCAACTGGAGAATGGATGACTGCAGTGTTAGTGAGGCGTTGGGGTGGGTGCTTGGGGAACCAGGAGTCATGGGTATATGGGTATATATGCAAATGAAGCAACACAGCAATAGTGTATTGGTTAGAGCAACCATCTAACGAACAGACATTCCTGTTCCGAATCCAACTGCATCACATACCATTTACCATCGGTAATCTGTACATGAACATATTTCAACATCTGTCTGCTGTATAACCTGCAAAATAACAATTAAAAGTGAACTGGAGCGAAGTGTCAGTGTCATAATGAATAAGGCACTAGTAAGCAGGTTTAAGCATATATAAACTCCAGTAAGCGTGCATTGCTTTACAGACACACATGTATATATATATATATATATATACACACATATATATATATATATATATATATATATATATATATATAGATATATAAAATACTATACATATATATATATATGTGTATACTATATATTTGCAGACATATACATATATATATATATATATATATATATATATATATATATATATATATATTATATATATATATATATATATATATATATATATGTGTGTGTGTGTGTGTATGTGTGTGTGTGTGTGCGTAGATATACAAAGATATACAGCTATGATAGGAAACAGCACACAAGAATGACATATGTTCACAGGCCATGCCAATGGAAGTGAGGGACCCAAGCAAGAAACATGAAACATGTAGTATGACCTTCCACCCCCCCCAGCCGGAGACGGAAACATACACACATACCCACAAACAATGTAAATAGTTCACTACTCCCCAGACCACAGACAGGATACAACTGGGGGGGTACACAGTGCACCCGTGAAATCTAATCTTGGAACACAGACAGGAGCGTCCCTTGAGGGACACCCCAAAAATTGACATGACCAAAAGAAGGTGATACACCGAGCATTCTGGCTGGGATGTGTACATGCCCGGAATATAAGGGTGGGAAAGCCTGATGACCCATGGGTCGAGACAATGTATGACATGGGTCCCGTGAATTGGAGAGTGGGCAGTGTGTAGTGGTGTGTTCAGACCCGACCAAGACCCAGAGTAAGGATGGGTGCTGTAGAGGAGGTGCAGGTGTGGGAACTATGGGTAGCTAGTTATGGGTCTAGGTATGCAGGTGTTGGCTGATGTGGGCCTATATGAACAGCCCCAGGGATGTAAGCAAATGTGTTCGCTGGGCAGAGGCATCGCCCAACGAGCAGCCACACCCACTACGAGTCCCACTGCAGCAAAGTGTAATCTATATGGCAAGGAACGGAATAACCAGATGTAGATGTATATATGTAGAGGTATGTTTGTGTATCTCTACCCATAGCGAGATAGAGATAAATCTCTCCCTCTCGTAGTACAAATGTATACATACAGAGACAGAATACATATACATACCCACATATAGATATATACATTTGCAGACACCCATAGACCCATATGTTGTTAGATATATATATAGACAGCAATATATAAATATATACATGTATGCATACATATACAGATATATCTGTATATAGTAATTTATATATATATATATATATATATATATATATATATATATATATATATATGTGACTGTAAATATACATATGTATATAGCTAGGATATGATACAGCAGTTATGAATTACATATGTTCACAGGCCGTGCATATGGGGGTGAGGGGTCCAATAACCAAACGTGTAACATGTAGCATCAACCCCCCCCAGCTAGGCCAGTGAGACATACAGACACACAATAAAAGTAAACACATCACTGCTTCCTAGACCACCGGCAGGATACTACCAGTGGGAGAGACCTGCCAGGTCTAATCTTGAAACAAAGACATCAATGTCCCTTGTGGGACACCCAAAAATTACTGATTATTGGAGTCAGTCCCTGTAATGAGTCATCAAACCAGGCTGTAGATATACACGGACCAGTAGGTTGTGCAAGCCTGATAACCCATGGGTCGACACAATGTACGACATGTGTCCCGACACGCGGAGAGTGGCCAGTGTGTAGTGGTGTGTTTATACCCCACCTGCACCCACAGTAAGGATGAGTGCTGTAGAAGAGGGGCAGGTGGGGGAATTATGGGTACGCAATTATGGGCCTAGGCATGCAGGTGTTGGCTGGTGCAGTTGTATTAGGACTGCCTCGGGGATGTAAGTAATATTCCGAAATGGGCATAGCTTACACCCATACCTCTCAACCCCTAAGAGCAAATCCACTGGACAGGGCATAAACCATTGGGGGAACAAATAGGGACCATACCTCTCAACTGTCCCTGATTTAAAGGGACGTCCCTGACTTTGACTCAAATTCTAACTCTGTCCCACTTAATCCCTCCTAAAACTAGTGACTTTTGGAGGAAAGGTGGTGAATTACATGTAATGAATAATGACAACAATTAAGAGTCATAAACATCATTTACCTCAGAAAATGTGTATTAATTTGCATGCTCTGAGTCTGTCAATGTGTCAGGTTAATAGCACTAATATTTTAAATGTGTCCCTGATGTTGTCATAATGTGTCCCTGATTCAGTTGATATTTGTCCCCAATCGTTTGAGAGGGCTAATAGGTACAGAAAGCACATATTCCACTTACAACCTTAGAAAGATGATAGAATAATAGGTACACAGTAGCATGACTCGGCTGAAGGATGTGGGTTCCAAAACCCAATTACTTATTTGTGTTGAAGAGGGTCAGTTCCCATGTATTAGCCAGACAGGTGCAGATTATAAGAGGAACACAGCAATAGTATGAATCAAACTCTGGACAGGCCGTGGATTCCGTACAGTCGAACAGCCTGCTTAAGCCTAATGACCAGCCATTCCTGATACTGTAGACATGTAATCTGATGTAAAAGGCATCACAAGGTAATGTTGTAGTCCTCACACCCACCCAGGGGTGTGAGTGTCAGATGCAAACACCAAATGCAGTGCATTTGCAAGTGCGGGAGCAAGCAAGTGTAAGCCTCTTTGGCCGCTGGTATGCGAGTATCACACTGGTGAAGCAATGTAGAGGATAACTGAGTGTAAGAAACTGTAACCAGAGGTTAGCATTGCTTAGCTCCACACAAACCCATGCACACCCGCTCACAACTGCTTTAATGTGCCTTAATCACTCCGTATCCTACAGCCTTGTTCTGCCCAGCAACAAAATAAATGGCCTCTGCAAGGCTCGAAACCAGGACCCTGCACACACAGCTAATGTGATTTACTACTAAGCCATGGCAGATATACAGACATTGGATGTTATCACAAACATATCATCCAGCACAGTCATTCAACAGTATAGGAAGTGTATTCCATCATGTAGATGTATGTGTGTGTGTTTATGTCCAGATATAGATACATACATATATATATATATAGTTATATCAAGAACATTCCATGTGACAACAAGCATTACAAAGGAATGAAAAGGGAAACACCAGCAATGCCTGTATTATGTAGTGGTGTTGTCCTATGTAATATCAAGACTCCCTCAGACAGTCGTGTCATTAATACACGCAAACATTTGTACATTGGCCAGATACATCACTTTGTACATTTTATTTACATTAACACAACATTTCCTGTCCAATCATTATGTGAGAACAGTACTCTTGCAAGGTGCTGTGTGTGACATCATCATCATGAAAAAGGTAAATGGGGTAACCATAAAGGGACTGGTAGTGTCATGTGTACAATGGGGTCATCTGCATCACGTGTACCTGGAACCTTTAGGAGTCATGTGCATACCAGGATCGTGTGCCTGACAGACAGGTGTGAGGACAACTGGAGTATGTTGTGATGCAAATTAAAAAGGTTACATGTGTCCAGTGGACACGTGTGTGAAATGGACAGCTATGTATGGGGCAAATGTTGTTCTAAGAACAGATTGGCCTTTTGTTTCCATAGGGTGAGAGTGGGATGTGGGGGAAGGAGAGTAGGTATGCTCGTGGAGGATAGGTTGGTTAGGATGACAGACAAGACAGCATACAGGGTCGGTATATGACACATGTTGACACATGTGGGGGGATACACCTTGGAAGGGGGACAAGCCCCATCCTCAGTGGTGGTTCCACCAGAAGGTGGTGCAGAGCCAACAGAGGTGGAGGTCCAAAGCTGGGCTCTGGATGTTCTGGTGCCTGGTGCCATGGCCAGCTGAAGTGGGCCTTCAAACCCATACACCCTATGGTGTTGCAGTTTTAACACAGATATGGTTTAGTAATAGTCAACAGCATTCAGGATTACTTATAACAGCATGCATAGATATGACAATCAACCCAACACAACAGATGGTATGCATTTGCAGAGGGAGCACAACACATGCATATATATACTACATGACATCTGTACAAAGTGTAGAGGACTTGTGACTGCAGCTATGAACAGTGGCCCATTATTGACATGTCACTGTGAGAACCTCAGACAGTGACTGTCATACCACTGTTTCATGTGACATATGTCCAATCAGGGATGCAATGGCAGTAACTCTCATCACTATCACCCTGTACTGATTGCAATCCTCACACTATGCTTCTGCAGTTCACAGATGTGTGTTCAGTGAGTAACACAGGAAACAAATGGTTCTATATACTGACCAGTCCACAGATGGCCCTACAGATGGGGGTTCCCTCACAAACAGTGCACTGTCTTGTCAGTTTTAAAACATGCAGAATAGCCATTACCACAGGCAATGTGTTAAACTGGCAGTAGTTTCAATGAAGCATAGCTACACTTACATGCTGTAGTCATGTCTGACACATCACCCTCCTGTCTTTAGGATATTTTCCACTGTGTATGTTGTTTGAGGAATATCCAAATATCATCTGTGATGCCGTTTACCAAACACCAAATCCAGGTTCCACTCACAGTGACTGTCATGGGCAAACACCAACATGATGTTCCTAGATATTGTACTGTGTTTCCATGCAACTGGCTATGGGAACATCACCACAGCTGTTCCACATGCAATCAGCTAGAGGAGGACTGCAACAGGTGCAGAGGCCATCACCTGATCATGGCCATCACTTACATAACACAAGTTGCTGCTGAGCAGGTGTACAATTCCACAACCACCAGACAGTGTGTGGGAGGGACAGACAGAGGCAAAGTACATCAGAGAAGGGCTTGGTGACTAAAACCTAAGCATCGTCTGTCACACACCTACCAGTACAGGGGTTCAAATCCCTGACTGACTAGCCATTACTATTACAAGTGCATGCAGTTACTCCATGTGCCACAAAGCTGACATGTTGGTGTGCTGTAAGAACATATATGTGTGCTGGTGAGCGACATCTGCAACAGAGATATAGTAGACATACATTAGGTGTAGCACACATGGCTGTCCACATGAACGGATGTCATTGTCAACACAACCACACTCTCTAAGGGGACTCAGACACATTGCCACACTTTGCCAGGCCCACAAATACACTTCCTAACTACTTAGTTTGCCACAATGCAGTAATGCACAGGTACTACATGCACCACAGGGGATATCCGGAGGTTCTACGGGCTAGGGCATGTGAACATGTCTGACATCAGTCGGTATGCCAGTGGGAGTTATACTAGGTGTGACTGTGGTTGGGAGCATCATACCTCACACACAGACACAAGGTGCCAGTACTGACATGCATGTGTGCATTGCTTCATGGGTGTGTAGTGGTTGGCTGTGCAAGATGGCTGTGTAAGGCTGGGTGAGGGTAATCCTTGGCATCATGCCACCTGACAATGGTGTGCAGTGTGGTTCAAGGGTGCAGTGTCTGCAATGTCCCACACAGATGGATATTGTATGAACTGTCCTGTCATCCTGGTTACCATTGTGTATGGCCATTGCTTTGCAATGCATGCCATGTCTGTGTTTAATAGTCCTTGACATGAACATTGCCTGGGATGTGCATGTCCCACAATAATGTACAGTGATATGTACAAAGTGTACCTGGTTTGGCTGGCACATGTTGTGTACACAGACTGTTATCCTCAGATATGCCAATACTGGCCTGGTGTGGCAGGACCTACTTATAGACAGCAGGTCGACCCTGCACCTGCATTGACAGCATGATACAGGTATTCCCTGGTGTCAGTGGCATCTGTCCATACAGGGCATGTGAGTAAGGCATTGTATGGCCTTTGTGGATCACATTTGATAGCACTATGTATGTTGCAGGCATCCAGTGGGAAACATATGAAGGCACATTGTCCGCAATCATGTGCCTTTTGTACTGCTGGACAGGGTGCTATGCCCTCTGCAGCCCACTGCAATCACACCATGCCTACTAGCTGTCGTCAATGTGCAGGGTACTAGCAACATAGCTGGATATTCTAGGCAAGTGTGTTTGTGTATGACACATGGGTTCAGAACGTATTCCGGGTAATAGTAGGGTTGCATACTTTGTTCACCAGGCCTTTTGCCAGATGTAGGGGTATGGCTTGACAACACACTGCCTTGGCTGATTGACATCTGTACTCCTCATGAGGTGGACGTTGTGACATATAATATGGACACCACTTTTTTAAGCCCTAACTTTGCACACAGTGCAGACTGGAGAAGTTGTTGACCGCAACTGAGCTGCAAAATATAAGTATCTTGATTTTTTTTTGATTATTTTTACAGATTACTGTTTTTACAATTTAATATATATAAAGCACTTTGTCTATTCAGTATCTTCACAAATCCTTATCTGTTTAAAAACTTTCATTTGTCTCTCTAGTGCTTGCTGTCTGTAGGCTATTTTGTCCCACCCTCCCTCCCTGTTGGTGTCTTGCTCTTATACTTGGTGGCTTTGCAGTTGCCCGCCCCTACTGTGACACACCTCCCAGTCTAGTGTCATTAGCAAATTCTGCTTAATACAGAGAGAACATTTGATAAGGCCTTCTGTTCCTCCTTTTTCCCTTTCAAAAAGTAAAACAAAACTTTTTTTTTTCTTTCGCCTGAACCTTCTTGTGTTCTGACTGTCCTTCTCAAACATTTTGGAAATATACAGCATATTTCAGAGCATTTGTTATAACTGTATTTGCTATAACTGATTTAAGTATTTTTTTCTGGCTTTTTGATTATTTACTCCTTAGCGACTGCATTTTAGCCTGTTTATACAGCTCTGCATTCTATTTAAACTGCTTTTGTGTTGATTAACTGTTTTGCACTTTTAAAAAGTTATTTGTTGCTTAATTTTACCTGTAGGCTAACACACTCAAGTGCGCTAGCCGCTTAAAAGCATTTATAGCATTTACTGTCTGTTTTTTCTCTGTTTTCTGCAAAAAAGAAAGAAAAAAAAAATCTTGTTTTCCCGCCTTACTGAACTAGAATAGTCCAGTCTTCAGAGTTTGCTGATCTCTGGGCTTTGTCTTGGTTCCTGTGCTATTCCATATCCTTATTTGGATAAAAGGAAGCGTCATTGTTCACCAGTGGGAGTGGGGAGCACTGAGCAGCCTATTTGTCCCTAGAGGAGTGGTTCCAGCCAGAAACTTGTAGTCTATTGGCCATTTTGGGTCAATTCCTAGCTCTTTTCAGCCCCCTGTAATAAAGCCCGTTTTAGAGCACTTTTTTGCTTGTATTCAACTCAGCACCGCTCCTCGTGGTGTCCTGCAGAGTTCTACAAGCAGCAGAGAGCAAAAGAGTGACTTTTTCCTGATTTAAGTATTTTTTTCTGGCTTTTTGATTATTTACTGCTTAGCGACTGCATTTTCGCCTGTTTATACAGCTCTGCATTCTATTTAAACTGTTTTTGTGTTGATTAACTGTTTTGCACTTTTAAAAAGTTATTTGTTGCTTAATTTTACCTGTAGGCTAACACACTCAAGTCCAGCCGCTTAAAAGCATTTATAGCATTTACTGTCTGTTTTTCTCTGTTTTCTGCAAAAAAGAAAAAAAAAAAAATCTTGTTTTCCCGCCTTACTGAACTAGAATAGTCCAGTCTTCAGAGTTTGCTGATCTCTGGGCTTTGTCTTGGTTCCTGTGCTATTCCATATCCTTATTTGGATAAAAGGAAGCGTCTTTGTTCACCAGTGGGACTGGGGAGCACTGAGCGGCCTATTTGTCCCTAGAGGAGTGGTTCCAGCCAGAAACTTGTAGTCTATTGGCCATTTTGGGTCAATTCCTAGCTCTTTTCAGCCCCTGTAATAAAGCCCGCTTTAGCGCGCTTTTTCGCTTGTATTCAACTCAGCACAGCTCGTCGTGGTGTCCTGTAGAGTTCTACAAGCAGCAGAGAGCAAAAGAGTGACTTTTTCCTGATTTAAGTATTTTTTTCTGGCTTTTTGATTACTTACTGCTTAGCGACTGCATTTTCGCCTGTTTATACAGCTCTGCATTCTATTTAAACTGTTTTTGTGTTGATTAACTGTTTTGCACTTTTAAAAAGTTATTTGTTGCTTAATTTTACCTGTAGGCTAACACACTCAAGTGTGCTAGCTGTTTAAAAGCATCTATAGCATTTACTGTCTGTTTTCCTCTGTTTTCTGCAAAAAAAAAAAAAAATCTTGTTTTCCCGCCTTACTGAACTAGAATAGTCCAGTCTTCAGAGTTTGCTGATCTCTGGGCTTTGGCTTGGTTCCTGTGCTATTCCATATCCTTATTTGGATAAAGGGAAGCTTCTTTGTTCACTAGTGGGAGTGGGGAGCACTGAGCAGCCTATTTGTCCCTAGAGCAGTGGTTCCAGCCAGAAACTTGTAGTCTATTGGCCATTTTGGGTCAATTCCTAGCTCTTTTCAACCCCTGCTATAAAGCCCGCTTTAGCGCACTTTGCGTGATTTAGCGGAGTTGCCCATAGAGCACCATCGGGCAGCCCGGTTAAACAAGGTTAAACTATTTCTGGCTCCGTAAAGTCTGCTCTTCAATTTTTCCCTTAGAACTTCTCTACTTGCAATCTAAACAGTCTATTCTCTATCTCAAAAGCTCAGCACTTGCTCCTAAAGCATTTTTATATAGGTAAAGTACTTATATACTAAACAAAGTACTACATTAGCCTAGAATCCCCTTGAGTACCCATTTCCCTATAGGTCCCTTCTGACTCAGTTACACAGCAAACTTTTTCACTTTTTCTAGCATGCGAAGGGTCAGTTGCTAGCGTCCTCTCCTGTTCAGCTGGTGAATCTGGGCATCTTGAGGCAATGTTACAATTGCCTCATGTACACAGACAACCCACTCCTTTTCCCACAAAACACAAATGCATGTGAGAGATGCAACTATATAGCCAAACTGGAGGCTGTGCTCTCTACTCAGGACTGGCAAGACCAGACAGGAGGAGAAGGAAACCATGCACACCACAAACCCAGTTTCACATAGAACTATCACAACTGCAAAACAAACACATAAACACACAAAGACATACTCGGAGGCACTGATCAAAAATCTACCAAAACTACAGAGGCCTCCAAAGCAGACACCCAAGCAACTGCCACCTCAAGACATAAGACATGCAACACATAGTTCTCAAAGTCAGTGTGCTAAACAGTCACAGCCCTTAAGGCCAAACACAATGCCAGACACACTTGTTATAGGTGACTCCATAGTCAGACACACTGACGTCCCATTCACCAGACTGAACAAGGAAAAGATCACAGTAAGCTGCCTGTCAGGCGCTAGAATCCGCCACATAACACAAGCACTCAGGTCACTCCACAGCAAGTACAAGTATGACTCAGTCATTGTCCATGCCGGTGTGAACGACCTGAGACGTACCTCCCTGGACTACATGAAAAGAGACATAGAGAAGCTCTCAGATTATGTAGCCCAGGCCGGTATGACCCTGACCCTGAGCAGTATCCTACCCTCACCAAGAATGATGCCACAATACAGAGACAAAATGATCAGCTTTAATAATTGGCTTAATTACTGGTATCATTCTAAGGATCCAATGTCTGTCTGCCTGGGATGACATGCTTGACAAGCCACGCTGCTTCGCAAGGGACGGCTTGCACCTGTCACCCTGGGCTTCCGGATATTGGCAAAGGCTCTTGCCACCCCATAGTGCCTTTTTAGGCAAGGCTCAAATGATAAACCTACTGCCCTAGAAAACAAAAATGGAGAAAAACTAAGGGTAATACTGCTCAATGCCAGAAGTCTAAACCTCAAGATGCACGCCTCGAAGCCCTCCTCAGTATGGAGAACATCGATGTCTGTGCTGTGACTGAAACCTGGTTCAAGGCTCCTGAGAGCACCCCAGCACTATCAGGTTATACCTCATATCATGCGTTCCGGCCCCAAAATCCGGACTGAACCACAAAAGGAGGGAGTATCCATATTCATAAAGGATACCCACACCTCCAGGTTAGTGGCAACGCATAAGCATCGGAGACCATCCAGGTGCAATTAACCATAGGTAAAACTGCCCTACAGTTTGTAGCATGCTACAGACCACCTTCTCAAACTCAGGAAACCCACACAGCCTTCCTGAAGACACTGGTGAGTATGAATGTCTCTCCAAACACCATCATATTGGGTGACTTCAACTACCCAAACATAGACTGGGAACATTACTCAAGCCCCAACACCCTAGCCCAAAGGTTCCTGGAGTTCATAAACTCAAATGCTATGGAACAACTAGTCACCATTCCCACAAGAGGAGAAAATATACTAGACCTGATCATCACAAACATGGGGACAAAATGCTCCACACCGGAAGTATATCCCTCATTGATGAGATCAGGCCATAAATTAATCTCATTGGAGATCCACATCCCGCCCCCACCCCCAGCAAAAAAGACCACAGTGAAGAACTTCTCAAAAGCAAACTTCACACTTCTTAAGACTGGAGTGGTATCCTTCAAGGCCCCTGAGCTAGTGGAAACCACAACCCATGCTGCTGAAACACTTACAAATGCCTTCTACGAGCACCTCCAGGAATGTATGGATCAAGCAATCCCTAATAAAATCAAGACCCTTTCCACCAAAGGCAGACACCCGGTCTGGTGGACCCCAGCCATAAACAAACTCTACAACAAGAGGAGAAAGCTACTACATGACAGAGCAAAATCCCTAAAAGGGAAGGAATCTCTGATCAATACTAGCAAAAAACTACGATCACTCATAAAATCATCCAAGGCCAACTTTGAGAGAAAAATCGCTAATGACACAAAAGACAATCATAAGGCCTTCTTTAGCTATGTTAGAAACCTGGGTGGAAACTCCCAGATATGCTCAGAATTAGTCCAAAATGATAAAAAAATCACTGAACCCACAGACATTGCCAACATACTGACAGACAGGTTCAGTGCAAATTTCTCCCCTCCCTCCCCCCACAAAAGGAGAAATATCTATCCCACCAGAGTCTTGCCTCCCAAACATCTCAGATGCCCAGGTGAGAGCTGCTCTCTCTAAAGCAAAAAACACAGCATCAATGGGACCGGACGGTGTCCCCGGCTGTGTGCTACACTAATTCAATGAGGAACTAAACCCGCACATAAGGCTGCTGTTTAATCTTGGCCTTACTACAGGATATGTACCCAAAGAATGGCGTACGGCAACTGTGGTCCCACTCCACAAAGGCGGTGCTTCTACGGACCCTGGAAATTACCACCCCATAAGCTTGACGAGCCTTGTCTGCAAAGCTATGGAGAGGATCAT
Source organism: Protopterus annectens (assembly GCF_019279795.1). Classification (NCBI taxonomy): domain Eukaryota; kingdom Metazoa; phylum Chordata; order Ceratodontiformes; family Protopteridae; genus Protopterus; species Protopterus annectens. Next base: position 687,173,013 of record NC_056727.1, on the reverse strand, counting down.
AATGGAACTCATAAATAAAGACATTGGGGACCTACAGACACTGGATCCTACCCAAGTTGGCTTTGTCAAGGGCAGATCTTGCCTCTTGAACTTGGTCGACTTTTTCAAAACAGTCACTAAGGCCATTGATGAGGGTAAGGCAGCTCACACAGCCTACCTTGACCTAGCAAAAGCGTTCGACACAATACCCCACTCGGGCATCATAGAAAAGCTCACCAGCTTAGATGTAAACCCATATGTCACAAGATGGGTTGCAAACTGGCTCAAGGACAGAACACACAGGGTTAGAGTTGCTGGTGCCATGTCAGACTCTAAGCCGGTCACAAGCGGTGTCCCACAGGGCTCAGTCCTGGGCCTCCTCTTGTTCGGCATTTATTTTTCTGAAGTGCAGGTAAACATAGGGGGATTGTGGCTGACAAAATTTGCAGATGACTGCAAACTGGGCACCATAATTGACACTCTATCAGACACAGACATCCTCCAGAGAGGTCTCATAGAAATGGATAACTGGTGCCAGAGCCATGGCCTTAAGCTAAATGCCAAAAAATGTATAGTCATACCCTTTGGGAAAAACAAGGTAACCCCTAATTACCACATAGGTGGTAATCCATTAAACACGGAAGAAGTTATCAGGGACCTGGGGACCCAAGTTGACAGTAACCTCTCTTTTGACACTCACATTGCCAATGTGGTTAGGAAGACCTTCTACATTGCCCACCTGATCATGAAGGGATTCACATCCAGATCAGGAGAGGTCATTGTACCCCTGTACTCTTCACTTATCAGACCAATGATTGAGTACAACGCCCATTGAATGTACCTTACCCGACACCTGCAGCAGTTGGAAAGACCCCAAAAGTTCCTCACCAAAAGGATAAAGGGGCTCAAACATATGTCATACGATGCCCGACTGAAGAAACTCCAGCTCTATTCAGTCGCATACCGTCTGCTCAGAGGTGATCTGTGCCTGACATACAAGGCCATGTCCAACCCGGAATTAATGGACACGCTCCACCTCAAAAAATCCAAATCCACCAGAGCCACGAGAGCAAGAGATTTAAACCTCAACACAGATATAAATAGGATGTGCTGGAGGGACAGATTCATCACCCAGAGACTCCCTTCACTATGGAACAGAATCCCAGTCCATGTGAGGCAGAGCCCCTCACTGACTCTGTTCAAGAGAAATCTTGATGAGTGGATGGGAGATCGTAGGTTTACCCCGGGAATCATCTCTGTGTCACTGCTGGACAGAGGCACAGCAAACTAATGGGTATAGTATTCTCATCCTAAGGGGTGGTGAAAGCCACACACACTCTGGCTAGGCTTATAAATGCTCTAGGGCAGATAGCCTAGTATGAACCTATGAACCTATGAACCTATATAGGAAAACTACAAAATCCTCTCCCCAACATGTCCAGTGGTTAGACACTCACAGCCACCTCCACACAGGCTCTGATTGTCAGTCACACACACACACCTGCCATGTCTTAGAATAGAACCCTTACCTAACTAGTTTATCACACTACAGCAGTACGCAGTTACAGCATGCACTACGGAGATTACTGGGTTACAATAGTCCCAGAGGTGTATTTCTAGGTGGGTGACATCAACAGGCTTGCCAAATGTGGTTATGTGAATTGTAAAGAGTGTGCATACTCTAAAAAGCATTGTTTCTTTTTCAAGCAAACAGACACACACAGTTGGCCTGTCTTGGAATAAAACCCCTACATAACTAGTTTATCACACTACAGCATTATGCAGTTACAGCACACGCTACGAAGAATACTGAGTTACAGTAGTCACAGAGGTGTATTTCTAGGTGGGTGACATCAGCAGGATTGCCAAAGGTGAGTATGTGAATTGTAAAGAGTGTGCATACTCGAAAAAGCATTGTTTCTTTCTCAGGCAGCTAGACAGACACACAGTTGGCCTGTCTGGTATTAGAACACCTACCAAACTAGTTTTTCACACTACAGCATTCAGAATGCGCCACAGAGATTACTGGGTTACAACAGTCCCAGAAGTGTATTCGTAGGTGGGTGACATCAGCAGGATTGCCAAAGAAGGGCATTTCAAGTGTACTATGTGTTGTACATGTCTGTTATCGGGTCTATATTAGAACATCGAACTTTCAAAATTTCGAGTGTTCTAATATCGAACCCTATGAATCGAAACTTTAAAACATCGAACATACAGAACGCAAATTTTTTCATAGGGAAAAAATTTGCTGTTCCAAAACACATACACACAATGCAAGCACACCAAACAAACAACAATCCACATACATACACCTAAACTCTTACACCTAACCCTAAACTAAACTATACATACACCACTAACTATCCACTTACCTTAACCCAAACCCTAACCCTAAGGTCCGTCACTATCGCACATTCACCTCACTCATGCCCAAACCCTAACTCACCTACCCCACCCTAACCCTCACGTCCACACAATTGCACACTTACCTGACCCGCGCCCTAACCCTAACTCACCTAACCTGCCCTAACCCTCACGTCCACACAATCACACATTTACATGAACCCGACCAGTAACTTTCCACCACAGAGCTGAAAATACCGAAGCAACAGAAACAGACAACCAAATTCTTTCCCTAGGAAAAAAATTTGGTTTTCTGTTTCTTTGATATTTTCAGCATTTGCTGAAAATGGGTCGATATTAGAACACTCAAAATTTTGAAAGTTCGGTGTTCTAATATAGACCCCTGTTACCTGCGTGTACTCACTGCTTACTGTTATGAAAATACATTTACACCCACTTACAACTGCTTAAAAGTGTCTTATTCAGTCCTAATTAACAGCATCAACAAGGCTTGCAAGTCTTGAACCCTGGACCATGCACACTGAGGTCACTGGACTTACCACTAAGCCATCTGGGTTGTATACATGTTGCATGGATTTTATAATGCACATCTTACTACAGGTATTCCACAGTACTGAAAACAAATGGGACAGTCACTTTGTGTACATATGTACAGTACCCTTGAATGTACTGTACTCTGTGAAACAACAAAGACAAGTCTACAGCTGTACAAATGTCATAACTAAATATATATATATATATATATATATATATATATATATATATATATATATATATATATATATATATATATATATATATATATATATATATATATGCACCTACGGGATGTGTAAACACACACACACACACACACATATATATATCTATATATATATATATATATATATATATGCATATACACAGACACAGTTATAGCCATATATATATATATATATATATATATATATATATATATATATATACACACACACACACACACACACACACACACACACACACACACACACACACACGTCTGAAATGTCTGAACACCCTTTGTGACACAGAAGGGTTCCAAAGGATCTGACGTGTTCACAAAACAGAGGCATCTCTTGTGTTATAACATTTAAATCTTAATCAGTTCACCAGAGAAGGGATGGTTGTGTATGTGGAGTTTGGGGTGGGGAATGATGGCTAATGTAATCTATCCTGGGGATTGTGGAGTTTGGGTGGGGGAATGATGGGTATGGACTTACACCCCGGTGACTACTTCTGTGTCACTTCTCGACAGTGGCACAGGCAACTAACATACCCAACTGTAGTTGTGCTTGACTGTGTATTCTTTACCATTCCTAACTATGTAATACTTTGTAGACACCAGTCACCACAGATGGCTACCATGCTGTGCAGCATGTTAAAAGACATTACACATGTGTATGCCTGGCTACAGGGTAGTCACACACACAAACACGCACATACTTGCCAGTATTGTGCATACACGTCTTGCCTATGTAAAGGTAACTAGTACAGTGGTACGCAGTTGGGGTATGTGCCACAGAACACATACAATTACACTTACTCTGATTCCACTTCTGAGCTGGGTGACATCACAGGACTGATTACTTGCAGTGGGGAGGGAGGAGGAGAGAAAGAGAGGTTTAGCAGTTGACAAGGATAAAGGCCAGTGCAAAAGGTGGTATCTCTTTGGAATGCAGCAAAACCCACTGTCATGACAGGATGCAGACACAAATACACACACACACAACCACACTCAGCCATTTGCTGACACACACCCAGGCATTTGCTGTCACACACGCACACAGTTGCCAGTGGTGGGATCAGAACACCTGCCTATCTACAGATCACTATTACAGTACTATGCAGTTACAAGATACGCCACAGAGATTACACATTCCAAGGCAGTCAGAATGCCCTTCTAAGATTCAGGACAACAACAGGGATACTGACAGTCATGAAGTACATAGCTGCAAACCTGTGTGTTTAAAGTAGGTGTCCATTACAAACCTGTATGCACAAACAAGACACATCATCTGCAGGTAGTACATAGGTAGGCCTGAGAGGTATAGTTGTAGCACAACAGGAACCTGAAGTGGAGTATGCCCATCTGTGGAATGGACAACTACTATCACTATACAGGGTTACAGTGGTCATGCTCATACACATAGAATCACAGAACTTGTTCGGATGCATTGACTCCAATTACACAAGTTGACATTGGGCATGCTCATACACTTAGTAGCACAGGGCCGTTAGGGATGCACTATGACTACAACTACACAAGGTTATACTGGGCATGCTCATACATGTAGTAACAAAGGGCTTGTTGGATGCAATGATTCAAATTACACAAGGTGGCAGTGGGTATGCTCATACACTTAGTAGTACAGGGCTGTTTGGGATGCACTCTGATTCTAACCACAGAAGGCCTCAGTTTACATGCTCATACACTTACATGTACAGAACACATTGTAATGGACTCTTATTGTAAACACACAGGTTTACAGCTATGTACATCTTACCTGATGGTATATATGCACATCATACTGGCTTACTACCAGATACCTGTATGTGGCCCATAAATTATATATCTGTGTCTGTGCTGTGTGATACACATGCATACATGTACATGAAGTACTGACATATATATGTTAAGTATACACAAACATGCATGTGTGGATGTGACAGACAATAGGTTAACTGGGACACACAGGTGGATGCTACCTACAGCATGTGTCACACACCTTACTGCCCTGAAAGGCATACATTGATAGCAGGTTGTGGACAGTGGCATTATACTTGGGACAGTGGCATGTGAAAGCATAATGTGTGAGCCACATTGTGTAATGGTACTGAGGTGCAGGTGTCAAGATGACCTCTCCTGGCTGTGTTAGTAGTTGTCATTGTTAGCAGGACTGCTACCCTAAGTATATCTCACATTGGTTATATACACAATTTCTGCTGCTGTCCATCACCTTACATGTGGCATTTGCTACCAAGCACATTACTGCCAGTCACAGTGATGTCATGGTACGAGTGGCAACTGCTAGACCAAAACAATGAGCCAATGTCCTGCTGTTATTATGAAGTTGTCCAGTGTCTGTCATTCTGGGCTGTCATGACTGAATGACAAGCCTTCGACACAGAACACATGCATCCATGTTTCAAGTGAGTGTGGATAATACCTAGGGTGCATTTACCCATATAGTCGCATTCCAAGGCAAATGTCCTACACACAGAAGTAACACCCTGACACCTACAAGACAATTGCATTGGATGCTTATGCTAACCAGTGCTAGATGTGTGGCTTTAGTAATCCATTTGCTCAATGTTCAACCTACAATGAGGAATACTGACATCTGTGCAGTGAGGAACACCTGGCTGACAGCTCTGTAGTGCACAATTGCACTACCACCATACAACTCAGATCTAGACATGTGGGCCATAACACTGGTATGGACCATTCCAGATGGTGGTGTCTGCATATTAATAAAGGCTACTCACATGTAAAGACCACTACTCCAACATAACTCATCACAGATGAATCAGGTACAGGTGACAGTGGCAAACGCTGCATTCTAGGTTGTATCCTCATATACATCCACCACCTTGTCCCCAGACTACCAACACACATCCATATGTGGTATGATATAGTATGGTAGACCACCAGATAACCTTCGATTGGTGGACTGTACCTAGGCCTACATCAACTGTGCAAAGTACACATGTATAGACACAGCTGCATAATGTGTTATGCAATGCAGTAATACCACTGTTTGTAACTAGCTCAGTTGTACACATACCAGGGTCTCTCAGATGTTGTCAGCATTAATACAGTCAACTGTTGCTGCACATCAGTAAACAACACCCTCATGATTGGATATGACCTAACTGTACCTGCTCTGGATATGTACATCCCACACTCATAAAACATAAATGACATTACCATAGCTTTCGTTATCCTTTCTACATACAGGTGGCTACAGTCATTACACACATGCACATGGCAGATAGCATGCTAACAGTACATAAGGTTTGATATCTATGTTAACAGAGGTAATATTCCCTCTCTACTGGTCACACATGACACCTATCATATCATACAACAACCCATGTGGCATGTATGTCATTAGACATGTCCACCTAATGCAATGCTACAAACATACCCAAATAACAGAATCATAGGACCTACACAAGGCCTGTATTGACAGACTCAGGGAAATCCAGCTCTGCTCTGTATGTTCCTGAGTAGTCACAGGTGATATGTTCATGACATGTACAGCCATGTGTGCCCACAGCTCCTACATATACCCCATGTCAACAATTGCAAGCCATGCATGCTGTGTGCTGTCTGGACATTAGCCTTAGTACCACAATAGCCAGTACATGCTGGGGTGAGATTTTTACAAGCCACAGACCTCACACATGCTTGAATGAGTGTACTGCCTAGCTCTAACAGAGCACATTGCTGGCACTCTTCCAGTACACATGAGGTGTGTGTGGCAAATATGATGTGCTCACTGTTGACCATTACAGTGCCCTGGCTTCACCATGGCACTGTCAAGTAACAGTTTGTAGGAGCATGACATGGCATAATGCTGTGTGTGTCTTGCTGATATGTGTTGTTGTCATATATGTACACTTCGCTACTGGGTGGAGGTGGTTGTGTCCTAACAGTACATGAATACAACATCCATTATGGTGTAATGCTCGGCTATGTTTCACACATGGCATGGGGAAGGTGTGGAATGTATCCTCTTGACCTGCTAGTGCACTTACTGATGTAGACTGCATATGTGCACATGTATTGATGTTTGTTTAGATTCCATGTGTGTGCAGTGTCTTATGTTTGAAGGTGACTGTTGTCTTAGTACATCATGCTGTTGCAATACAGCCTCAACATTGCCAACTGTATATGGTGATATGTTCAAAGTACAGTGCATGAGGTATGGACAGATGTTTGGACATGACTACTAAGTGGTTGGGCTACTTTGCAGATGAATGATTACTGAGGACAGCTCACTGGTGTCTTACAACCATTCCTACAATAACCTGTGTAACTGCTAAGGTCTGGTTTTGTTCATTGAAGTGGAAGACAGACAATGTAGAATGCAGTAAGGGTGACATTGAAGGAAAACCTCTTGACACCTGTAATAGTAATACCTTCCCTGTGCATATATTGTGCATATATCAGCACAGTTGGCAAAGGAAAGAGTCAGTAAGCTTTGTAGTGAATGCAATTGTGCTGTACTTCTGTAATACCTATCATAAGGTAGGCAGGTGTTTGATTCATAGTACTGGTACATGTGGGTGCATGTGTGTCCATATATGTCACGTGTGGTTGGGAATACATCCCACATGTTTTCACACTCATGAACACTGTTGTTGACATCAGTACAGAGTGGAGTGTAGAAAAAAAGGCATAGGCAGGTGGTTGAACCTCACACATGTCAAGTGTCTGTATGTGTGTGACATAGGTGTATATCTTTGTGAATGCCACAGTGTGTGTGTGTGTGTGTGTGTGTGTGTGTGTGTGTGTGTGTATGTGTGTTTGTGTGTGTATGGCTGTCCGGTCCCTGGAATGAGGCTGTATTTTACCATAGTGAAATGTTAATGCCCCCTCCCCCCATCCACTCAATGCAATCTAGTATCCCTGTTGATATCATCAGTCTTAGACGGGCATTCTAACTGCCTATTAACATGTACACCCTGGGGTGTGACTTGTTGCTGCATAGCCTACTGATGACCCCCCCACACCCCACATACACTCACTGCACTATAGTATCCCTATCGATGTCCTCTGTGGCACGTCTTGTAATTGCTTAGTACTATAATGCTGATATGCACATAGGCAGGGGTTCTCATCCGAACACTGGCAACTGTGTGTGTGTACCAGAGTATGTGTTACTGTGTCTGTGAATCCCTGAGTATGTGGGTGTGTCTATGTTTGCTTGCTGTCATGGCAGCGGGTATTACTGCTTCCCAATGAGAAGCCACTAATTCCTCTGGCCTTTACCCTTCTCATCCGCTATACCACTACCTGTGATGTCACCCACTATGGATGTGACGGCTCTGAACACAGTAGCTTACTATACAGCTATCATGCTCTTGGATCATTAGAACAGTAAACATAATTGAAACGTGGGAGATTATAACTGTGATGTGGAAGCTACAAAGTGCATGCAGGTATTGTCATACAGACCTGTGACTAGTCAACATGTACATATGGGACACTAACCGCAAACACTAACATCCCCCGGCACATGCAACTAAACCTGAAAGAGGAAGGCAGAACATCAAGATCAACATGCTGTTAGTGTTGTTACAAATGATACATACTGTCAAACATACAAAATTTATTCTAAAACTGTAATACATGGTATGTCTGCTGCCTGTCAACACTACTCAACAATATTAATCTACAATTGTCTACCTAGTATGTTCACCCTGTGCATCAGACCATATGAGCATGTCCGTGCACTGATGGTGTGGATGACAGGAATGCAGCACAGGCATCATCATATGTACAGGGTGATAATGTTTGCCAGTGGCCTAGGCTGTGCCATTGGATGACATCATGTGTGTGTGTGTGTTAGGGCCTGTGATATCACTGGGCATGTGTGGATGTTATGTGTGTGTGTGTGTGTTGAGATGCCCTACATTTGTTTCTGGTGTGTGTGTGTGTATGCATGCACACAGGTCTGGCATGTGGCTGGCCTATACAGGGGTATTATTGACAGCTGAAGACTGTACAAGGCAGGTTTCACAGTTCACGGTGTCTGGCCATGGCCACGTGACCTGCACCTGCCAGGGGTAGCATGGGCACTACCTGGCAGAGGTCCAGATTGGGTACTGTCTGATGACACATGTCCACTGGAATCATGTCCCTGTTGGGACCATCCAGGACCACATGCACATGGCCTGCTGGGTCCTGGTGTGGACTGCACAGCACCAGCTGCACTGCTGCTGCTACCGCCACTATGGGAGCGGGCATGTGCAGTAGCATGTTCACGTAGACCTTCAACAAGTGATGTAGCTGACCTACGTCCACATGCCCAATGCTTCACTCCCACCAGATGTTCCAGCACAGACATTCCATGCTCGAGGATTGACATGCCATGGTCAAGGACACCCACCATGTCACCCAATCATCTATCCAAAACATCTGCAAGATGATGGTGAGCATTTACAATTTCCTGGATGTTGTCAGTTAATGAATGGAGAGAAGACCTCTGAAGCCTCAGACCTTCTCTGTTGTGCCATTCAGCACATGCCTGTGCCTCCATTACAGCCCAAAACATGTGTCTGGTGACTTCAGCTGATGTGCTTTGTCTCACAGGGGCATGTTGGCCAGTGGTCCTCCTACGAGCAGCACTGGGCACATGCCTGTATGGGACATCACCAGTCAGTTGACTGGGATCATGTTGTGCAGGCACACCTTCCATAGTCTTCACACTTCCTTGTTCCATGCTACCACCCGCCAACTGCCCTTCCTCTATGGCCAGTGGTGATGGGGTATGTGTAGACAGGGGAACTGTGTGCAACCTTGAGGAGGATACAGGTGGAATGGCAACCAATGGCACAGATTCAGCCCCTGATAACCCTGTCTGTGCCTCAATCATACTATCATCATCACTGCTAGAGTCTGTGGGGACACGAACATCAGGTGAACCACAGGAGGGCAACACACCTACATCAACACCTGTGAGGGGAAGACAAGAACTGTACATTACAAGTTATACCACACAGACACACACACGGACACACGCTACATGCAGGTGATATGGCAGATGGCATTCAGCTTAGAAAATTATAGTGGTAGTTATACATCCCCGAGTTGCACACAACAGCATGCATGTTTTATAGCAGACGGCATGCACCTTACACAATTATAGTGTTGGTTAGCATACATACCTATATTGCACCATTTGTGTTAGTAGCTTATGCCCCATACCTGCAACACACTGCATACACTTTGCACCATTGCACTGCACTGCCATGGTGTGTGCAACATACGCCACATGTTAACAGACCATCGCTGATTTTTGTGCATCTGCCACTGATGCTTTGTGTTGGCCACTGCCCCTATGTGTGAGGACATGAGCAGAAGGGTATGTTGACTGAATACTATGTTTGCCTGAGCCCTAGCTTGCATATCTTCCCCAAAGCAGTGCATGTCTGTTTAACATTATTCCGCCTACCCCTGAGCTGAGTCTACAGACATTGTGCATGTGGCTGTACGGATCACCTTTAAAACCTCGAAACCGCGTTTGCCCGAAACACTAACGACCGAAACGAAAAGACCGAAAACATAAAACGCCGACAACGCAAAACACCGAAAACCATTACACCAACACAGTACACTACATAACATATGCACTATCCCTAACCCAAACCCTAACCCTAAGGTCCGACACTACCGCACACTTACCCTACCTGCACCCTAACCCTAACTCACTTAACCCACCCCTAACCCACAGTCCCTCACTATCGCGCACACTTACCTGTCCGCCCCTAACACTAAATCCCTCACTCGATCGCACACTTACCGAGTCCCTAACCCACAGTCCCTCACCATCGCACACACACCCTACCTGCACCCTAACCCTAACTCACTTAACCCACCCCTAACCCACAGTCCCTCACCATCGCACACACACCCTACCTGCACCCTAACCCTAACTCACTTAACCCACCCCTAACCCACAGTCCCTCACTATCGCACACTTACCTGTCCACTCCCTAACACTAAATCCCTCACTCGATCGCACACTTACCGAGTCCGTCCTTTTCGGTCATCTGCGTTTTTGGTATTCTCGTCCCGTCGGATTCCGTTTCGGGCAAACGCGGTTTCGAGCTTTTAAAGGTGACCCGGCTGTACACACATGTTTGACATGGCTGTCCCTACTTTGCAATGGTGCCACAGACAAGCACAGGTTTACAGTACACCAGCCTGATGTGTGGCATATGACCTTGCCAATCACATGTAGTATGACATGTCTTCTGCTGATGAGTTGAATGACATGCATACATGTGTAACACAATGGTGTACTTTCCAATCTACAGTATGGTAATGGTATCCCAATACAGGGACGTGTTATACTAACATGGGTCTTCAGCTGACACAATGTTGCCTGTCCACCCTATAAATATGCAGTGACATACTGCGCATTGAGCTGATGTGCATAGCCATTGCAGGGCATCATGTGGCTTCACTATTGCTATACAGTGTGAGTTACTGACACAGTTCATAGCCATGACTGTGTTCACATACAATACATATCTAATGTGGAATGTGACCCACATCACTGAGGTGTATACACACTAAACCCTAATGTGGAATGTGTGGCACAGGTCACAGAAGGGTATACGGATGATACCCCTGCACATCTGCAACCATATTACTGATGCCTGGCAACTATGCCCACACATGGCTAACTTAGCAGTACTCTATGTCCCACATGCCATCTGTGTACCTCACACACATGAGGAACAGGCATGACAGTGATGTCTGACACCAGCAAGGTGAATGTACTGTATCTATGGCATGATGTGGTTGTATGTGTATGTTGTGCAACACATGTATGTATTTGGAAACTGTATAGGTGAATGCTTTCATGTCGTGACACACTCAAGATGTTCAAGACATGTTGTGTGGTGGTTTCATGTTATGCCTACACAAGCTCTTCACAGGCCTGTATGATGTTTAGTGTTTCACATCTGCAATATCACCAATACACAAAGGCCATAGTTGTACTGTGTCAAGCCAATGTACAACAGGGTGTACACACATGTACATCACTTCTACTGTGGCCTCTATGGCCATGTGTACACATGTTCTGTCCAATGGTTGTGATGGCCATCTATTTCACATGTCAGTGTTATCCCATATGGCATACACCCATAGATGTCATATGCTCCACTGAGGACACGGTTATGCAGACAAAGGGTGGTATGTATGGGATGTGAGACATCATGTTTTGCAGGATAGTTGAGCAGTGTTGCAGTCAGCCCACTACATGTCATGGACATGTCAGATAGCACATGACATTGTGTGACATTCATAGCAAGGATATAATCCACAAGGATGTATACTGTGGGCTGGTCATACTCCAGCTCCAACACATTTAGATTGTGTGCAAACATATGCTCTCTGTACAGTACTATTTGTATTCCCAACATGTGTAATGCTGATATGTAGTACCTGTACCTACAGTTAAACACACCTCCACCATTGTATTCACAGTTGTCCACACATCTGGCAATGACAGTTTGGAAGGTTTAGTGTAGGTGTTTCATATAGTCTTCAATTGTTTCACATGGGTAACCACTGTGATGCATTGCAGGTCTGACCAGTGTCTATTAACAGGACCACCATACATTATGTGTACATGTGCTATGGCAGATAGCATGCAATTAATATGATCTGTGCATTATCAAGCCTGGTAAATAATAACAATCTCACCTGACACAGGCTGCTGTCACTGCAAAATGCCAGAGGTACCTAAACAGGAGTGTCACAGCAGTAAGATCATTATCCACATCTGTGTGATAGCTACAGGGTACAATGTCCATGTTAACACATAAGCCAGTACAATACACTATACTATGGAGTATGCACATCTGTGACTATAGTATGTGGCATGTGTGCATACATGCCTTGCATATGATGTTACATTACATATTGTACAGTAACACATGTAACTATGTGAAATATAGTTGTGTTATATGTGCAGTACTGACTTACCAGGCAACTCCAGGCTCGGTGGTTGAGAGACACCCACCTCCACAATACCAGCTAAAGCTTGTGGATGGAGGTCTGCAGGTGTCCCCAGGTTGGCCAGTAGCTCCTCGGTACGTGTGAGTGGGGGCTGGGTGAGTGGCGCCCCACCTGTTGCACCTTGTTCCCTGATGATTGCATTAGCATGCTGTTTCGCCTGTCTTATGAGGTCAGTGAAGTGTTGGCGCACCTGCTGATAGGTGCAATTGTGAAAGCCAACATAATTTACCCTTCTGCAGAGTTCCTCCCACAGGGCATCCCACTGCTGTGCATCCTGTGGCACATGGCTGAAGAGTGTTGAATGGTTGTCAAGGAGGTATGGGATGAGGACCTCATCCTCCAAGCAGGTGTATGCTGGCAGCCTGCTACGTGGCATACCAGGAAGACATGATGATAGAGACAGGTCACAGTAACTCACAGAGAAGTACAGAAGTACAGCTGAACATACATGTGTATCACATTTATTAAGATTACAAATAAGTCTTTGCAAATCTACATGACACTAACACCAATGACATGTTTAAGTCACACACATTTGACACTTACTGGTGATGTGATGTTATCACCATATATGTGTGTGTCATATGATGACATTGCTCATACTCCATGTGGATGTTGTCTCAATGTGGGCATGTCTGTTTGCCTGTACTGGTGTCTTTACCTATCAGCACATGCCTGGATGGGTTCACATTAATGCAATTGGCCTTAATGATGTGTATATGTCATATATAGTCATACATACCCGTTAGGGACATGACCTGTGACCCTGCAGACTTGCAAGCATGTATGTGTTTTGCCATATACATCTACATGGCACTGTACAGCTGGGTAGCATCCTGCCATGTATTGCCTGTATTGCACATGTGTAACACGTGGTGCAATAGCTAGCCTGATGGTATTTGCAGGGTTGGATATCAACTATAGCATGTATGGTCATAGTGAACTATTAGACTATATGCCCTGGGCCATTTATGAGCCTAGACATACAGGTTACCTAGCTGTAGGCAACAGAAAGGTACGTTTCAGTGGCCAGTTCAAGCAGTGCCACAGAACTGATCCACAGGGTTACTGATATATTTGGCATGCAGTCATCACACCATGTCACAGAGAGGGGCGATGTGCAGCTTCGCTGGACAGGGATGCATAGTATGGCAAGAGTATGTTAAGTGTTTGGGACAGAGATCTGTCAGGCATGTTGTGATCCTTGTACTAGAAAGGTGAATGTCCATGAAGTATGTGTTTATTTGGGATCAGGATATGTTAAGTGTAGCATGTCCAACATCTCTGGGTTGGACATGGCTTTATTCAGGGTAGACTGCATGCTACATAGTGGAGCTAGGGACTGGGAAGGGCAGTGTAGGCCATCTACACATGGGCAATAACCCTTAAAGGAAATATGGGATCTAGTATGGGTCACATGATTGTTGAGTATGGCTGAACAATTATCTCTATATTCATGGATGGCACCATGTCATGATTAGGGGTGCCACATACAACTACCTGACTGGTGTGGTGAAGTAACTATCAAAGGAAAGACTACTGTCCAGCTGCATCCCATACACACACAGTTGCCATTATGTTGACCGCTGCCAAGGTAGTAGTTCATGGGTACAGTGTTTTTAACATAAGGGATGACAATGCAAGACTTAGCTGTCAGATTGTGGCCAAACATCACACACCACACATCTGACACACAAAGGTCCTTCTGTATGATGACCGCAGCACACATTGAGTCAACTACTGCTCCTAGTTCATAGTCATTTGCAAACATCAATAGGCAGATGCCTTCTGTGTTAGTCTGTGTGGTACAGATAACAAAGAGGGGGAGTACCAGGAATGTACCCTGTATTACTGTGGCTGGCACTGGTTTGATGTGAGTGTATTAGTCAGACACCTTCTGTTGTGCTGGTTCTGCCAGAAGTCCAGTTGCCAACCACTCCTGTGACATAGGAATATACACCTAGTTTACTGAGTGTAGCTAGAACACAGTATGGGTGATGGTGTCCTACAACCTGGCAAGGTCATGATATGCAGTGTGAATCAACCCTACTGTCATCTACATCTGCACTGAGTACATCAAATACGTTGATCATGGTTCATGGCCTTACAGACCAGACTCAGCAGGATAGTTGTGCACTATTTACCATTATCAATGGTGTCTCCCCCTTTGTGGGGTGTGATAACTGTTGCTGTGCACCATTCGGTGTGTACACCGCCTGACATGGAGCTATGATTGAACATGATGTGTATGTGGATAGCTGATTGTTCTTACATTTGTGTAGGATACACCCTGGGATGTTGACAGGTCCAATGAAAGCTGTATGTATGGCTTTAGAGAGTGCAGCTTGTACCTGCATAGTCGTTATTACAGGGGCCTTGTAGTGTACATGGATATATAGCTAAATGTACCTGTTGGGGGGAGGTGGGAGTGGGTTTAGGTTCTCCAAGACCCTATTTGGATGAACAGGTGCCATTTCTGTAGGTGCAGTACTTCCCATGCCATAGTGCTGTGCAGCACGGCAGGTCTTGTCATTGCCATTATGATTAATGACACGGCTATAGAATGCTCTGTGCTTGGCCTCATAATATGTGGCTGATTCGTTTCACAGTAGATTTGTGTGGTTTTATATTGTGTATCTGCATCTTACTGAGGCTGACCAGGGATCACCTACACTCATGTGTGTGTTCACTCTTGTAACAGTTACTACCTTCTGTGGTACAGTTTAAAGCATGGTACCACCAGTTTGCCTTCTTGTTTGTGTTTGGTTGAATCTTGATTCTGTTTCAATGGCGCAATCACTGCACGTATGTGGCTGCTTAAGGTTCATTTATGTAGGATTCAGCATTTGCACATGCATTGTTCATCTGCATGGGTGCCATGACAGTCACCACTTTGCTCTTAGGAAACATAACATTGGCATTGGAGACTGACTATGTGTAGCATACTGTTAGCCTTGTTTGTGTGACTACTGTGATCCAGATTATTGGGGTTGATGGAATCCAACATGCATTGAGCGCAGGTGTTGGTACATGAGGAGTCTTCCCAGTTCATAATGGAGTAGTTGAGAGTAGCCATTATTATGGTTTTCTGTCTCAGACCTAATCTTCCCCGTTACAGCACATTATGACAGTTGGGAAATCTGTGGCATGGTGGGTGATCTGTCACAAGGTGCAATTTGAATTCCACTTTGGCACAAAGGTAGTTGCTCAGCATAATGCATCTGAAGTTATGCAAGTGCAACTAGCGTGGGGGTGTACATATCCTTCAGGAATATGGACACACCTACGGCCCGTGTGTTCCAATAAAGGATAATGGGCAAGGGGTGAGGTATGTGTTATAACATGGTCATGCAGGTGTGCTCTCCGGAGCATTGAAACATGTCTCAGCCACTGCACAGATATGTTCTCCATGTTAGGGATTGAAATATGTGTGTCCATATAGTGTTTCTGACATGTATCATTGTGTAGTGAGACCCGCAGTTTATTGCTTGGCTGTCCCTGTAACAGCAGTGGACCTTCACTTGAACTGTGCATGATGAAGGCACTATAGGGCAATCATGAGCCCTAGGCAGTATCCAGATTCCCAGGGGTGACAGGTGCAGGCCCTGTCTGGCAAAGCATCATGGTCTGTCAACCATGTTATCCCAGGCAGACAGATACTGGATACCCTTTGACTTGCACCACTACATTAGACAATTGTGGAATACAATCCTTTTGTCCCTGTACTGCAGTATAATTCTGGCCAATGGCAGAATGCTACCCAGGCCTTGGGACATACCTGCATGGGCTACAAGACCTGACAGTTCCTACATGTGTTTCCATGCAGTCCAGGCTACTGCATCATAGGTCCTGCAGAACAACATGGAATATGCCAGAGCCATGTGTATAGTTCAAAAGGTGGTCTGAGTGTATGGGTATGTGGCTAATCATGGCAGACAGGCAGCTGACAGTATGTATGCCCTCATATAGGCTGGTGTGTTTCATAGTGCTAGAGTTTGTATTCACAAATGAGTACGGTTGGGCATGTTACCAGCCACGTGTTCTGAGGTGTGACACAATTATGCAAACTATGTCATACAGTTTGTGTATTTCATTGTCTGTCTCTTCCAGCTTTGGAGGTCACTTGTTTGGCCAGATACTTAGAAGCATCTGTGAATGTGTGTGATTTCTGGTAGTGTGTCTGGGTGTCCTTTCTGTGTTCTGGTAAGGGTATGTGTTGGTTGTGATGATGAGATCCATGTGTTAACTTACACCTCATGATTGTCCAGTCCAGTCATGGCTGTAGACTGGGCTGCCTTCCATATTACCCTGTAGCTGCATCCCAGACAATGTGTGGGGTGGGGTGTTAGGTGGGTTTGGCAGTGTACATGGCATAGAGATTACATTCCCCCAGGATGGCCACATACACAAAGCTGACATTAGTAAACACCAGTAGCTGACTAGTGGACATGCCTGTGTGAGCATTCAGTACTACAAGTACCAAGTACTGTATTTAGTTTACTTATTGCTTATGAAGATGTTTTAGACAGTGATGCTCACATGTAAATATTTGTGTTATGGACATGACAACACTGGCTATTATGGAAACATTGTAGCTACCTTTAGCAGCAATCCTCCTCTGAGGAGCACATCACATCCTGTTAGTTGATTACAGATTATGCAAGTGTCAACAGGTCTGTTTCCTTCTCTGGGTATATACTCACATATCCACCAGGACCATGAGCTCTGTTGGGCACAGACACCTCCTCTCCAAACAGAGTCATGTATCAATAGGCTCTGATGCCACTATCAACATGATCAGGATATAATCAGACAGTGTGAGCCATCACCTATGATGCGGCTATTACACATGGGCAGCATTCTCCTACATCTTACACTCCTACTGCAGATGTTACACTGGAGTTAAAGATGATATGCAACCTGTTTCATTACCAGTACTGTGCACTACCTTACATACAGTATGTGCAAGCGGCTGTTAGGTCGGCAATGAGAGGTTAGGCTACACAAACCTGGTAGTTCAAACAATGTGTCTCTACTCTCAATATCCACTCTATGTAGGTGTGCAGATAGCCATTTGGCCCAGCCCTGTAAGAAGGGTCACTACACATTTGCATAACATGTACACATGCACAGCTGTTATTGCTTGCAAATGATACTAGAGAGGTCCAGCCCTGTAACAAGGGTCACTACACATTTGCATAACATGTACACATGCACAGCTGTTATTGCTTGCAAACGATACTAGAGAGGTCCAGCCCTGTAACAAAGGTCACTGCACATTTGCATAACATGTACACATGCACAGCTGTTATTGCTTGCAAATGATACTAGAGAGGTCCAGTCCTGTAACAAGGGTCACCACATTTGCATAACATGTACACATGCACAGCTGTTATTGCTTGCAAACGACACTAGAGAGGTGGATATTACAAGTGTTATGTGCATGGATAGTTACCTAGCTCTTCCAATTATCTTTGCTATTATGCTGCTAAACTGTCAGATGAATAAAAGTGATATGTATCCTGTTATTGAGTATTGAAATTGTCAATAGACATAACTACTGTTTGCATAACATAACAGAACTGCTATGTAGAATGGAATACAGATCTGCCTAAAATACTATACATTACACAGTTATTGGCACAATATCCCACAATGCAAACCATATTTGCACAGTAAGCCCACCTTTGACATGTTCATCTTACTTATACACCCATACATATGTCGACTGTTACAATATATCGACATATACTATCCCCTATTATAGCACATACTTGTTGAACCAATCCTGACACTGATAGTGGCTGGAAGCGAATTGGTGAGTTCCAAGCCCATATCATCCCTTGTGGTGTATGAGGAGTTTGCCTTGTGACCTACAGCAGTACACATATAGAATACTACAAGCATTATTACTACTCAATAATACATCGCTACAAGATAGCTATTTCCACTATATGCACTGATTACACTGTAATTCTTACAGAACAGGTACTACATACACAGACATACTACATGTTATACATACCTTCTTAGTAATTGGAGGTGTTATTGACTAGTATAATACTCATTTTCAGTTCGTCTTTCAGTGTTTTGTACTGTTCTACAGGTAGATACAGATGGTTTGAATGTGTGACAAGGCAACCTTTTATAGTTACAGATCAGTAACATGTGCTATCCTGGTAACCAATTGGTGTTCCTAAGTAGCTAATTACATGCACATCAGCTACGCTGCTACTGCCTTAGCCAATACCATGGCAACAGTGGAATATAACTGAGTACTCCACTTGGGCATTGTCCCTTTGCCTTACTTGTGAGGAAGACAGCCTGGAAGTGTTGTCTGGAATCTATTGCAACAGCTGTATAGAGACAAACAGTACTATATTGTGTGTAATGCCTAGAGGATTTGGTCTAAATGTGAGTACTGCTGTTATATTTCTGAATATTGCTACTTGTGCAGGGTTTGTCTGTACCTAATACTTCTGCATATGTTTCAGTCTGGCCAAGTTGTTTGACCAAGGCTGCATAGCTATGCATATAATGTTAGGGGGTTTACAGTGTGCTTACCAGACATATTTAGTTTGGTGTTACTGTGTATCATACTGTGCTGATAATCAGTACTCGGTAACATTTCCTGGTGTACGGACCTTTCAACTCTCTGAAACAGGATTAGTTCATACAAACCCTGTAACATCAGCAGCTGTTCAATTATATAACAGCAACTATTTTGTTAGTGTGTCTGTGTCCAGGTATGTTTAGGTTTCAGCAGATGTTGTACAGTAGATGAATAATTGGTTATGGTATGACAGTATGTATTGATGTAATTATTTTGGTTGTGGGGTAGATGTTGGTGGGTGTACATAGCACATGCAGGTGTGTAGGAACCCCTTTTATACAATGTCTATATGTGTGTGGGTGTTCCTTCCCTATGTGAACACCTATCCCTTAGTGGACTAATACTATGGTAATTGCAGGCTGATTCATTAAGGCACTGTTAAATGCTTCCTGTATAACATGCAGGTACTTTAGTCCTTGAATCCTTTTGGCAATACATCGGAATGTAATAAAGTTTTGCAAAATGAAAGCTGTCTGTGTATTTCTGTCATGGATATTTGCAGTCATTGCAGTTGTGTTTGTGACTGTGTCCATATAACATATTTGTAATAGTGTATTGGCATATACTCTTCATATGTTATGTTCATATTGTTTGAGGGGGCGAAATGTGTGATTGCTATGGTCCATGTTATACTCAGATATGAACACTTTGGATGCTGTCTACACACATGTATGCATGTATATATATATATATATATATATATATATATATATATATATATATATATATATATGTGTGTGTGTGTATGTATACAGATATATATATTATTGCATACGTTTATCTGTACCTCCATAGATGTGTAGATGTTTTTAACCTATCTATATATTTACATATATATGTAGATCTGTATATATCAACATGTCTCTATGTCTCTCTCTCTCTTTATATATATATATATATATATATATATATATATATATATGTATATATATGAGCATACACCTTTCATTGGGTACATGGCAGGTTGTCCTATTTCAACACATTCCTCCCCTTTGTTTTTAAACCTGTCTGCATACACAACTGGGATAGGTACATCTCAGGTAGCTTAGTGTTAGGTTACTCTGAAGATGGCATATATGGTTGCGGGTTATAATCCTGGAAGGTGTTATTCTTTTACCCCTCAGAGTAGGCACTGGTAGGGAAAGTGTGAATAACACACATTTAAGTGGTTGTAAGCAGGTTTGCCTGTGGTCTGTGTGACGTTAAGCAAAGGTTAAACCTGTGAAGTGCTTCTCCATTTACTGTGTTTCAGCACTGCTTACCATCGCACAAACCCGTGAAAACCCACTTACAACTGCTTAAGAGTGCTTTAATCCACCTTCATCCAACAGCCCTTATTCTGGCCCTCAAAATAACTTAACAGCCCTTGAACCCGGGACCATGAACACCACAGTCACTGACTTTACCACTAAGGCATCTGAGATATGTACAAATGTTATGGTGTTTAGTATATACATTTTA
This sequence comes from Protopterus annectens, assembly GCF_019279795.1. Lineage (NCBI taxonomy): Eukaryota > Metazoa > Chordata > Ceratodontiformes > Protopteridae > Protopterus > Protopterus annectens. Next base: position 687,151,813 of record NC_056727.1, on the reverse strand, counting down.
CTACAGGCATTCCTCACTACTGAAAACAAATGTTGCAGTCAGTTGGTGTACATATGTCTGATACATGTTAATGTTCATATGCTTGTGGAATTAGGTGTTGCAATGTGACATGACAGGGTGTATTATAAATGAGAAAGGTTCTTGTTTTGTGTCCTTTTTATATTGTTCCCATACTCCATGTATACCCCTCCAGTTCACTTATTGAACATCCAACTGTTCATATTTGTTTATATATATGGCTATTGATGTAACTGTATTTTTATATATATATATATATATATATATATATATATATATATATATATGTATATATATATATATATATATATATATATATATATGTGTGTGTGTGTGTGTGTGCAGACATCACTGACATGCATATATATATATTTCGTATTAACTTGTAACAGTAATACATATGTAGACTTGAATGTGTTGGTTCATAGACTACAGCACATTACAATGTACAGTACATATGTGCACAAAGTGACTGTCCCATTTGTGATCATTACAGTGGAATGCATATGGTATAAGGTGTAGTCTAAAGACCATGGAACATATATCCTCAGATGGCTTAGTGGTAAGTCCCATGACTATAGTGTGCATGGTCCAGGGTTCAACACCTATGATGCTTTAAAAATGTTTTTTACTCCAGAATAAGGCTCACTTAAGCAGTTGTAAGCATGTTTAAAAGTGTTTGTGTGACATTATAACAGCGGTTAAACACAGTTAAACAAACTTTGTAACGTATAACCGGTGCGTGCAAACACGGCCACATCCGCTAACTACTCAGGATATATACATGTCAGTGAAGTAACATCTCACTATGTGCTTACATAACATTACATTCTTTGTTGACTTTACTCTCCAGCACACGTGGGTTTATATGGGTGTTTCGAATGTTTATTAGACAGACGATTACTACCTATATATGCAAGCTGTGGTTAAGGTATACTTTTGAACATGATAAACATCCCTGCCTTTATTGGGATTGGGACCTCGAATGCACAGATACTATACAGATGCTGTAACCACTACACCATTAATATTAACGTTGCTTCCGCCTATTTCCTATTTCGATGATCTCTATGTGTAAGCTAAGCTAAGCAAAGGGCGGAGGCCCCCAAACCCAGTGAGCTTCACTTACTCTTGAAATAACAACATATAACAAATGTACTGTGAGACAATACATTACATTCCTAACTACATTAGGCATAGTCCCTCACTGACACACTTCAAGGGAAACCTTGTTGTGTGAATGGGTAACAGAATATACACCCCTGGGATCATGTGTCCCAGAACCATACAGCCAGGGGGTGGGGGAGCCTGCCAGTTTGATAGCTGCGAGACCTGTTGGGGAAATTGAATGGTGTTGAATTGTCACATTAACATGATCTCTTCAAATCACTAAGTGCCTGTATCACCCTCCACCACCCCAGTCTTCAACAGCTTCCAGCAACTCTGCCTGGAATTGCTTCATTGGCTATGCTTGACAGAGGTGCAGTTACTTCAACAATGGTGCGGAGAAAGCCAACACACTGTAGCTGTGCTTCTAATTGCCCTTGGGCAGATAGGTAGTAGGCTATCTGTGAAGCTCTAAAGTGCAGGCCATCACAGCCATAATATGTGAATAAACAGACTTTCAGATCACAATATGCAATGAGAAATCACCATGTGGTCAGGAAACAGTTAAGTACAGCAAGAACATACAGAACACTGCTACTTAGTCACTCCAAATGCCTATCTTGGAAGCTAGAAGACTTGTATAAGTTTAAGGCTCTCTATTGCTTACCAGTAGGTTACCTACAGGAGAGATGAAAAACAAGCACAAATGGAAACATGCATGCAACAATGCCATACCGGCCTATGTCTCAGCCTTAGGCTTTGGAATACTGGCCAAGGCTATTGGCGCCCCCATGGTGCCTTATTTAGGAGAGTCTTGAAGGTGAATACCAGCTCCATAAACAGCACAATAGCAGAATCAATGAGGGTTATGCTACTCAATACTAGGGGTTGTGATCACAACATGCATGCACTCACAGCACTCCTCAGGATGGACAACGTCAACATCTGTGCAGTAACTGAGATCTGTCTTAAGGCTCCTGAGAGTACACCAGCACTACCAGACTACAACCCATACCATATATTTCAGCCACAGAACATGGACTGACACAGACATGGAGGGGGTGTATCCATATTCATCAGGGATACCTACACCTCCAGGTTAGTGGGGCAGCATGATACCTCTAAGATCATCCATGTGTAGCTAACATCAGCCACAACTGCAATGTAAACTGTGGCCTGCTACGGATGACCCTCCATGACCCAGGACCATCACTCCACCTACCTGGAGACAGTGGAGAACATGACAGTCCTGATGTATACCCTGGCATTGGTCGATGTCAACTACCATACCATTAACTGGGAAACTTACTCCAGTACTCACTTCCAGGCCCAGCGCTTCCTGGAATTTATCACCTCATATGCCCTGTATCAGGTGGTAACCTCCCTAACAAGGGGTGGAAACATACTAGAAGTGGTCATCACCAACATGGGCAACAGGTGCACCACAGTGGTTAGATCTGACCATGAACTATTCACTGTTTCCACACCCAAGCATCTCCCTCACCCATGGATACCACAGTGTATACCTTTCCTACAGCTAAATTTACACTACTAGTGACAGGGGTGGGGGGTTTCACAGCCCCCACACTAAGGAGAAACACTGCTCAAGATACAGACAGATTTACAAATGCAATCTATAAGTACCTACATGGATGTATGGATTGTGCCATCACTGGTAAACCAAGACTCACTCCTCCTAGACAAGGACACCAGTCTGGTGGACCTCTGCAATAAACAGGCTATACTACAGAAGTAGGACAGTGTTCCAGACAAACTGCAAATCCGAAGAAGGGCAGACATCTGTGACCACTATTAGTATGATATGTAGGTCCCTCATGACATCATCCAAGGCTAACATCAGCAGGAAAATACGCAAGGATTCGAAAGATAACCACAAAGCCTTCTTTGGCTATGTCAAGGATCTAAGTGGTGACATACAGATTTGCATTGTGCCGGTGAAATATAGCATAAAATATGCTGACCCCACTGATATCACCAACATCCTTGCAGATACATTCAGTGCATACTTCACCCCCTAAAGAGCCCACAACACTACCCGAAAGGTACAGTATCCCACACATCAGAGACACACAGGTGGAAATGGCCCTCTCTAACAGCAGAACACAGCATCAGTGGAGGCAGATGTTGTCCCAGACTGCATCATGCAAACTGTACAAGACAACCTGACCCCCCCCACCTAATTAGGCTTTCCAGCCTCAGCCTCTCCACAGGCTACATGCCCATACAATGGCACGTGGCAATGGTTATTCCACTCCATCAAGGTGGAATCACAACTGACCATGGTAACTACCACCCCATAAGCCTGACTAGCCTGGTCTGCAATGGTATGGATCACATCCTCATGGCACTCATTAACAAAGACATTGGCAACCTCCAAACACGTGACCCAACCCAGGTCAGCTTGGTTGAGTGCAGTTTATGCCTATTGAACCTGTTTGACGTCTTACATACAGTCACCAAGACATTAGATGACAGGAGAGGTGGTTCACACATACTACCTGGACCTTTCCAAGGCTTTTGACACCATGCCCCACTCAGGTATTATTGATAAACACAACAGCCTGTACATACACCCATACATTGCAGGTTGGGTTGCCAATGGGCTTACACACAGGACCCACATGGTACGACTAGCAGTCTCCATGTCTAACTCTTGACCAGTTACGACTGGTGTCTCACAGGACTCAGTCCTGGGAGCCCTACTGTTTGGCATATACTTCTCAGAGGTACAGGCAAACACAGGTGGACTACGGCAGACCATGTATGGCAATGACTTCGAACTGGGAGCCATGATTGATAATCCAGCTGACACAGACATCCCTCAAGGGGCCTCACAGAGACCGACAGAGGGTGTCAATATCATGGCCTCCAGCCAAGTGCCACTAACTGCATGGCCATTCCATTGTGGAATATTAAGCACCCACATATTAACACATAAGTGGCAGCCACTTTAATACGGACGAGGTAATGGGGTATCTGGGGACTAAGGTAGAGAGTGATCTCTCCTTTGACAATCATATCTCCAAAGTAGTTAGGACATCCGTCTATGCAGACCATCTGATTACTAAAGGGTTCCCATCTAGACATACTGGGGTTATAGTGCCCCTTTACTCATCACTCCTCAGTCCCATCATAGGGTATAATAACTCATTTGGGATGTACCTCAGAAGACTCTTCCGACAGCTGGGAGGTCCACAAATGTACCTCATCAAGGGGATTACTGGCCTCCAACATATGCCCTATGCAGCCAGACTGAAAAAAACTCCTGCTTTACTCAGTGGCATTTCGTTTACCCAGAGATGATCTCTGCTGGCCAACACAGCTATGTCAAACTCAGGCTTAATGGATATGCTCCACCTATGGGAATCCATGTCACAGTGAGCCACACACTGTAGTGAGCTGAACCTTGACATAACAATAACTGGAAGATGCTGGAGGGATGCATTCCTGTCAGAGACACTCCCCATACTTTGGAACAACATCCCTAACTACATTATACAGAGCCTCTCACTAACACTCTGCAAGAGAAACCTTGAAGAGTGGATGGGGAACAGTAGATGCACCCCAAGGATCCCGCCATTGGCTCTGCTCCACAGAGGGACAGTTAATGAATCAATGGGGTGGCAAAAGCTGACACATTTTGGCTAGGCTTATGAAGGGTCTCTGGCAGTTGGCCAAGTACCTACCTATGAATCTATACATACAGTATCAGCACATGCTGATAGCTTAATTTACTGTTCAGGTGTTGCCTTACCTTGTGCCAATGGTAGTTGTGTGTGCAATAGTTGAGGGCTGCCTATGTTGGATGCACACAATAGACTGCCTATACATGACAATTTACAGGCAGTCTTGTGTGTGTGCCATCCATTTTTACTGTGTGTGCAGGTGGAGAAAAGTGTCAGTCCCTAGGTGCCTACACTGCCAGTGTGTGTGCTATACGTTCCCTCCTTGCCAAGGCATGGGCATACTGGGCATGCCTCCATCTGCCTACTGGGGCTGGCTCAGGGTGTTCATGGTCTGAGTACCTCTGTGCCTGTGAGGCCCTTGACAATGGTGGTGGGCTGTGAGGGCCTTCACCATTCTGTCCCTGCTGCAGCTGTTTTTGCAAGATCATATTGTGTAACATGGCACATACTATGAAGATGTGGGCACATGTGCCTGGAGAGTACTGCAAGGCTCCACCAGATATGTCCAAGCAACGGAACCATGATTTCAGCATCCCAAGCACATGCTCTATGATGATTCTGGTTTGTGCGTGTGCCTCATTATGGTGTTCTTGCATGGGTGTGTGTGCATTTCTGATGGGAGTCATCATCCACGGTTCCAGTGCATAACCAACATCCCCCACCAGGTGGCCATTTGGGAATGTCCTCCCTGGCAAATAACTGATACAGCTGTGAGGCATGCCAGATGTGGGAGTCATGATCACTTCAAGGGCTGCCAGCACACACATTCATGATAATGCCCTGGGCATTGCACATGACCTGGCAGTTGATGGAGGGGTATCCCTTGTGGTTTATGTAGTGCCTACCCTGCTCACCGGGTGGTGACTTGATGTGTATGTGCATGCAGTCTATTGTACCCAGTAACTCCGGGTATTTTGCCACATGGTGGAAGAGACGCATATTTCTGGCCAACTCCTCCTGCATTTGGGGGAAATATATGTGCTCATTGGCATGTGGTAACATGGCATCCAGGAACTGGTGTAGTACCCTGGTTGCTGATGCCTGTGTGATTCCCATGATATCCCCAGTTGGTCTTTGAAAGGTACCTGTAGCTATTATTCTCAGGCTTACACATACCTTCTTATCCACTGGGATGGGTTCCCCACTGTTTGTTCTGGCTCTGAGGCATGGCCAGCACAGCTCCACAAGTTGCTGTAGGATGTCCCTGTCCACCCTGTAATACTCTACTATCTCCAGATCATGTAGCCCCTGGTAGGTTACCCTGGGTCTGAACACTCTCCTTCTCCACTGGTGCCTGAAGTGGTCATGTGCATCATCCTCCACACCACCTTAAGTCTCCAACACATGCTGGTGGATTAAAGCTATGGCAGCCCCTAACATGTACATACTAAAAGTTCCCTGTCTGTATACATCACTGGTGCAGAGTGTGTGGGAATACACAAATGTGTGTGAGGTGCTTTCACACTTTATTCTATTGTGCTATGGATGCTGCTGATGTCAGTGGGTGTGCATGAGCTATTCCAGCTGCAGCATGTCTTAATTATGGGTTTTACAATGAGTACTGCAAGTGTGAGGCCTTTATTGTGGAGATATGCTTTCCTGCCTTGATTAATCTGTTGTCCTTTAATTCACTTTTAAACCTGGATCCCGTCCCATTATCAGGCATGCATCCACCTGCCGTCTTTTTGTTTTGTACTTTCCCTACCCAGTCATGGCAAAATGTGTCTTGTAGCTGATATTCTGCAAATCAGCTTCGTTCCGCTTTGACACTTTACTGTTTTCTTTGCAGTACAGCCCTTTCCCTTTCCTGTTCTGCAGGTAGCTGCTTGCAGCCTTGTTAGCTGTTGTCAATGACCCACTGTAGGCTCATAGGTGTTAATTAGTCATTTGTACTCCAATTTCCCTGCTCCAGCATTTTCTTATTTCTTTCCTATATCCTTCCTGTTTCAGCTGCAGTGTGTGCCACGCAAACCCATTTACTGGGTTTATGCGCGTTTTCATCTCCATTCACATGCATACTTGGTTACCTTGTGTACTCTCAGCTAAGCAAAGCTATGGCCAGTTCAACACACCCCTATCCTGCAGCTTTGCCTAGCTAGGGGCAAACCGGTTTAGCAATGCTCCAATGTGCTTACAGCAATGGCGACACACCCTTCTCTTGATGTCATCTTTATCTCAAGGTCACACCTCGGTATTATAACTCTACACTGTGAGATGCATCCTTACACCAGCAGGGAATCTGTGATTCACTATTACTCCTTTCATTTGCGTGGCGCGCATAACACTGTCACAGCCCCTTAGCAACCCTTGCGCCATAGTATGGTGTAGCATGCCTGCCATTGACTATTATGGGGAAATCATGATATGTGTTACATTGCAGTTTTATTCTATATTTTTATATTTTCCTTGCGATCCCCTTTGCGTGCCTCTGCCCTGTGCTTCCACGTACGATAGTGCGACTATATATATATTAAATGTTAATTTTATATTTTGTACACTTTTTTTATGCCAGTGGCTATATATTTAACCATTGGCATATATTAACAATATAATACATGTGTTTAGTTGGCTGTCATGGCTCCGATTTTATGTTTGCAAAAGCGTAAACCGTTTTCTACGGTTTACATTTCTTCATGCTTACACTACACCTGCACCACTTCCTGGATCACTACATACCTTCACTTGCATGCTACACTGCTGCACATGGGGTAATTAGCATACAGGGCCCGGGAGTTGTGCGGGCGTAGCGCATACAGGTAGTGCACGTGGGAGCAGCTCGTACCTGGATCGCTCGGCGGCCATATTTGGTGTTAGAACGCTGATGCTACGCCTGCACCTGGTGCAAGCTTTATGAATCCTGGGTCCTGTGTTTTCTGTCTGAATCTACAGTACTAATAGTCCTGAAAGTAATGAGAAGACTAAGGAGGGCCACAGAAAAATCATTCAATCAATCAATCAATCAATCAATCAATCAATCAATCAATCAATCAATAAATGTTCAGGAAGACATAGCAGGCAGGAGTGCAAGTAAAGGCAAGGGTTGCTGAACCGTGAAATGGAGATGCTTCAGCCACAGTATTAGTGGGGGCATAATACTTCAGTACCAGCTGATTGTCTAACACAAAACATCAATGCTCACAAGTAAGAAACGCATGCAGTCAGAATTCGGAATAGTTGGTAACAAATTTATTGTGGCTTGAATATTCCAGAGGCACCTGCCACAGGAGTGCTGTTCTACATATGCACACAATGTCTACTGTTCACACACTATAGTTCTCTAATATTTAATTCAAGTTCCCTTTAAGGAAAATGAATGTTAAGAGTTTAAAAAGTGCAGTTAATAAACACATATTAAGAGAGAGATAGGATTAGCATTTTCTTTAAATTAATGAATTAAATGTCCATATGTAGAACATAATAATTATTGCTGTAAACATTTTGCTCATGTCAACTTTTAAGTCCCTCTGAGAATTTTCTAGTGCAGACAGAACAACATTTCCATAGCTTCTCAATGCTCAGCACCTTAAATTTCATCTGTTCTTCAGCTAAACCTTTACTTTGCTGGGGGTGTTGATAATTTCAGCAAAGCTACAATTTATAGCAATTAGGAAAACAGCAATCATGATAATACCTTTCAATCTCTAACTGTAAGAAATCTTGACAAATCCAGAAATGATTGGGGCAAAGGCCCAAAATCAGGGGCACAGTTTAAATATTGCTCTTATAAACTTATTTATTTGCTAGAATAACAGGTTTTCTGAAGGACATAAAACCTGAAACACATATGTATGTCATTATTTATTGACTTCAATCCTCATTACATTTTATGAGATACAGATTAAAATTCTGAGGCAAAATGTAGGCATTCTGCATAAAATCTAGACAGTTATAATCAAGAATCACCTGCAGATTTAAAAGATGTGTGGTGCTATGGTGCTGAGGGCCATATCCAGGGACATGGTGATCTTTGTTGTGGTGAATTCTGAACCATTTGATATCATGCTGCAATTCCATGACATCTGCTTGAATGCAAAATTTTGGAAAGTCACAGATAAGAATCCAAATGTAAAAAATTCCAGAAGTTCTAAAACATTTCCTAAAATTTAAATAAATGCTGAAAGCTAACCATAATTGGCCTATGCAGGTTACTCAATTAGTGAAATGGCGAGCAAATGTGATTCAGAGACAGCTATGGCCAACATGAGGAAACACCTTATTAGCAGTGGAGTGCCATGTTTCTGAACTGAACTGAACAATAACAGAGTCAGACATGACCATGTTAATGTTCTCCCAAGTGGCCCATGCATTCCATTAGCAAAGCACCCTTCACACACACACACACACACACACACACACACACACACACACACACACACACACACACACACACACACACACACACACACACACACACACTCACTCACAGACTCTCAATTCCCTTCCAACTCCTCAGTGTGCTTGACCACTCAGCAGACATATACTCATACAGAGAGAGAGAGAGAGAGAGAGAGAGAGATGCAGACACAGACACACAGACACACACAGACAGACACACACACACATACATACACACACACGCGCACACACACACACACACACACACACACACACACACACACACACACACACACACACACACACACACACACACACACACACACACACACACACACACACACACACACACACACACACACACACACACACACACACACACACACACACACACTAATACCTTTACTCCCACATCTTTGCTAAACATAACTTCTCTACACGTACTCTCATAGGAGTGAATGGGTGATTAAAGTGTTTTTAGTGGTCACTTGTCCTCCTATAATAAAATTTTACTCATCTAACCGAATTAGGAGCTACACACAATTTTGGGTGAGAGCACATGGCTAAACAGCATTAAGCAGTTCCCTGGTCTGCAGCATCAGCATGTGGATTTACCCACAAGACCACTCTCTGCATTGAGACCCCTGAGAGGGTGTAAACCTCAGGGGTAGAATGGCCGCTGAATCAGAAAAGTGTGGCATGATGCTTATATCTCCTAAGTTAAGGCTTCTGCATCTCACTAAGTCTTTCTGAATCCTAAGGATTGTGTTTATACATAAATTTTCTACAAGTGAAAAAAACATTCTAATAAACATAATATTCCACAATATTTATTATTGGACACTACCACCCACAAATGATCCAAAACCCTCACATACTATAACACAAAAGCACACAGTAACCCTGAACCTAACCCTAATTCTTACCTTAAGTCTAAAGCTAATGGCAACCAAATGCAAAACCTCAGCCCTGACTTCAAATCACACCCCATCTGTAATCCCAAACACTCTGACTTCGACAAGTAATTTTAACACGGGCATTTGATCAAACTGCATTTCATATAGTGTAACATTTGCAGAAAAAAACTTCTCTCAGTGTGACAATCACATAAGTGAGATATTCACACAAATGAGATAAGCAAATGTCTGTTGAACAGATGTCATGAAAAAGTGACATATTAGACATATTACACTATGCAGTTTTATCCAAGCTTTCAGTGTGCTTACCTTTGCCAGATCTGCACACAGAACTTTGGCAGAAGGACTTTATTTTTACCATGCCAACTGTTTCTTCAGATAACATTCAGTATATAACTTCTTTAAAATCAGCATTCAGGGTTGACACAGTCTCATCCTTTGACACTGAGACATTTGCTCTTCTAGTGCTGTGAAAGCAAGCTGCAACAAATGGTTACCACTATTCCAAGTAGCTTCAAGGTTGGTTGTCACCCTACGTGGTACCCCTCTCACTTCCTGACTTACTGATTGCCAATACTGCTTGCAGGGACTAAGCAACATGTCTTTTACAGTGCCAGCTGTACCTCCTAACAACGCTCACCCCTTTAACCCCTTCCTATGACTTTTCTTGTAAGACATTCTTTTACGACTACGTTATACATTTATTACAGCACTGGAACATGTCTATCTTTGTCACTGCATGATAATATTTAGCATGGTTCTCCTAAGTAATCATGAAAACTTGGCTGCAAATGCACAAAATAGTGAACAGAAATTATGAACGTATACTTCTCTGAAAAATGTGTTTCATACAGGTGGCAAATCCCTATATCACCCATGTGGGGAGCTGCAACCTCTGTTACTTGTTATAATTACCATAAAGATTGCAATTGCTTTCAGAAAACAAAAATACTTGCTTTTTTTTTTCAAAAACCAGGCATTGGTATTTCTTCATTTTTTAGTGACTTCAGGGTGGGAAGGGCTTACAGTCAGCTGTTCATATCACTACAGCCTGTGTCACAAGCTGTGCAGGCACTGGTGATTGTATATCCTCACTTTTCTCAAGAATCATATGAGTAAGGTGTTGTTACTCGTATATATCTACTTGAAAGGTGGTCCGGTTTTGCAGCCTCTTAGACAAAAGAGCTAAATAAGTTTACAATTTTTGTTTGTGATCACTTTTTCTCTGAGGTACTGCAACCTGACAGTGATAATAGTAAAAAATGGAAAGTATGGGCATGCAGGGTGTGCTAGAAGGGAATTGTCTCCTGCAAAGTTTTTAAAAGCCAAAAAGGATGATACTCTGTATCGTGTCCCCTCGACCTATGGCCTGGGTATAAACTGTATGATACAGACGAGGTGGTACTAGGATCATGCAATAAAGAACCATGCCAGTGATAGATTCAACAGCACCTTTATTCATTTCTCATGGACGTGAAATCTTGTTTTGTGAACATCCAGTGATTGTTACTGTATTTAAATGTTTACTGAGGGGGAGGTGCCAGGTCTGCTGGGTTTCAGCTGGGCTAGTAATTGGTGGGAGTCTTTTTCACCCATTTTGCATATTCAGTAAGACTTGGTGTACTATTTTTACCTGTTTTGCATATCAAGTAGAACTCAGTGTTCACCCAGCAAACAAGTCATCTTCTTACAATGCATCCTCTGTTTTGAAATGAAATTATTTTTGTGTGAAGTATGATACCTACCTGAAGCATAAAACCCCCAAAATTTCCTTTCATACAAGATACTAGTTAAAAAAAATACAACATACCTCAAAACATTTACAATCACTTTCGCCTTATATGCTTCTTCAGGTCCATCATTTTAGTCAAACAGTATAGTCTGTATCACTGTCCATCTTAAAAACACTAGGCAAAGGAACTCCAGATCACATTACTATTTGTTAAATGTACTCTGTAAAAAACCTCGGGTACCAAGCTGTATCTCTACCTGTCACACTAACTGACCATGCCCCTACATTTCTAGTAAAAAAAAAAATTCAAACCTGCATTCCTTTCAAATACACCCATAGTAAGAAAAACATTTTCCCTGATAAATTTAATCTACTACTTCAACTTTGTGATTGGTCTCCATTAAAAAAAAAAAAACTGCAGCTAGACCTTGCAGTGGAATACTTCAACAACAAATTCCTATATCCTAAATCATCTTGCCACACCAGAAAAATATGTCACAAATCCAAACAATTACTATGGCTATCTAATGATACTAACCTTCTGATTAAACAAAGGGATAGAGCCTGGACACTATATCATGCCACCAAAAGATAAAAGTGATTTCATCCTATATCAGCAACTAAGAAACCAAGCTAAGAAAAAAAGATAAAAAAAAAAAAAAAACTACTTTCTAACTTGCCAACAAAAGTACCAGCACACCCCTCAAAAGTTCTGACAGAATATCAGTCACCTCCTTAACCCTGGTAAAACATGCACCCCTGCTCCCACCACATCTAATACCTCTGAACCCTTAGCCTCACAGTTCAACTCTCACTTCATCAACTCTATCATTTCCCTCCTAGATAGCAAAGAAAACCTGCCATTCACAATCCCCTCCCCTACCATTGAAAACACAAACTCTTTCTCCTTTAAACCCATTCAAACTTCTTACATTAAAAAAACTCCTAAGTAAACTAAAACCGTGCTGTATTGTTGCCGATCAACTACGCAACAAATTTCCCTTTCCTTACCTCCCTCCTCCCCTTCTTCTCTCTACTTCTCTAACTAACCAATACCCTCCTCCTCCCCCTTCTTCATTATTTCCCCTCTTGCCTCTCTCCCCTCCCTATACTCTGCCTTTATTATTTTTCCCTCCTCTCTCTTTAACTAAAGTAACTCTCCTCACCTCATTCTTCCTCCTTACCTCCCTTTCTCCTCTCTCCCCTCTCTGTTCAGTATCATTATCTTTCTCTTATCTATCTCTGTTCTCCCTCTCTTTCTCACATTCTTCTCTTTTCTTCCTACCCCTTTCCTACACTCACTATGCTACATATGCCACCCAGTAAACATGTCATATTCCTTTATTTCTGAGTGCTTGCTCTGTGTAACACTCGCTCCTTCCTTGTACTTCTCATTACTCTACCTTCAAACCTTCCCTTTCATGTCTTAGCATGAATCTTGTTTGAATCCCTATGTTAATTCTGAAATTTGTATACTATTTTCTGTAGGTTCTTTCTTGCATTATTATGTGGGATGTAATTATGTGGTATAAGTCATAACCAAATAATATGTACTCATTTGTTGTGATTTACTTAGAACTTTATGTAATTTGTACCTCTTTCTCTGTTGGAGGTTTTCTCCCCGGGCCTTCACTGAAAATGGGCTATCCTAGCCCAGTGGATTTCCTGGTAAACAAATGCCAATAAATAAACTAGCTGTTCCATCCATCACCTACCCCATATCTATCCTAATCAATCGTTCTATCTCAGAGAAGTATCTGCCTTACCTCTAGAAAACTTCTCACATCATACCCTTCCACAAGGGCGGCCCCTCTAGAGATATTGCAAACTATTGATCCATTGCTATCCTCGCTCCCATAGCCAAAATCCTTGAAAAATGTATACACAAACAACTCATGAATCACCACACCACACCACTAGAACCTTCTTTCTAGCTCTCAGCATGGCTTTAGACCCAAACACAGTATTAACACAGCACTAATAGCCTTTACAGATATTATCTGTTGCCTCAAAAATGAAGGACAGCTAGTCTCAGCAATTTTCATGGATATGTCAAAAGCCTTTGACACCGTATTCCATCAACTGCTACTCAACAAACTTGCCACTTATAGCCTCAATTCATCTTCCCTAACATGGTTCCACAGCTATCTGTCTAACTGATAACAGGCTACACAATGGGAGAACAAACTCTCACCACTACTACCAGTCACCACTGGGGTACCCCAAGGATCCATACTTGGTCCCCTCCTCTTTGTCTTATTTACCAACAACCTAAGTTCCGCCACCCAATTTGCCACTGTCATCCAATATGCAGATGACTCCTCTCTTATCTGCTCAGCCCTTTCCCCCAAGAACTTCAATAAAAAATGTAAAAATCTTTCCAAGACATTGAAAACTACCTGTCCAACCATCAACTCATCCTTAACCTAAACAAGACCAAATTAATGATCTTCACAAACAAAACATCCATGCCCAGCTCTCTACCTCTCTCTATTCACTCCTCTAATGGTACAAAAATAGAACCTGCAAATCAGACCAAACTCCTAGGTGTTACAATAGATAGACTAAAATTTGATAAACACGTCTCCCTTACAATCAAAAACGTCCACTCCAAACTTGGAGTTCTTTGTAGTGCTAAACCATACCTTACACACAAATCCAGACTAGACACAGCTAGATCTCACTTGCTATCTACCTCTATCTTCACCAGCCTTCACAAGATTGACCTTAACAATCCAGAGTCCTGCTACAACAAAATAACTAAGTTCGCCATCAATCAGCCCCATAACACACATCACTGCTCTGTTCTTCAACAACTCAACTGGCTGGAACTTCCCAACCTGTTAACACTAAAGCAACTTATCTTTGCCCACAAAGTCATACACAACGCCAGTAACTGCCATGCTCTTTTTAGCCTGGTCCAACCTAAATTTACCTGTAGGTCTCTTAGGTCTTCCGACAGACTTATGCTAAAGGTTACCCCATCTCACAACTGTTATGGCGACTCCCTCTACTCTTATAAAATAGCTAAGGACTGGAATGCTCTTCCTCAGCACATCCCAAAAATCCCAGGTTGTCCTCATTTAAAAAACCCTAAAAGAATATCTCAATAGCAATTGGTTCTACGCTTGTATGGGTCCTGGCTAGTGTCTTTCTCCTAGTAATTCACTGTTTTCCTTCTCATGTGCCTCCCTTCAACACCGTTAAGCAGCTAATGCTTATTACTTTACGTTTCTTCAAACAGACTTGCTTATTCTCTGACAAATGTTGTACGATAGATTTTGTATACCTCTGTATTTTTATACCTGACATGTTGTTGTTTATTATTTTTACATTGTTTAATTGTATGCTTTGTACTATTATTGTATTTACTACTACATGATTGTATTCTTATGTATTCTTAGCTAAGAGATACTGCACTGGAACTTTTCTCCCCGGGACTCTGCTGAAAACGGGCTACTTGCCCAGTTGGACACTACCTGGTTAACAAATGTAAATAAATAAAATAAATAAATAAATGCAGTGCCCACTTTTATGGGGCCCATTAGCTTGATGCTGATAATATTTATAAATAAAGCAGTGATGATGCCTGCTTTTATGGTGCTCATATACTTAGAAACTTATGTTACAATTAAAAACACGTGTTGATGCTGAACAAACATAATGAGAGGTTTTCAGTAATGTGACTTATGGTGTAGTTTCCTTAAAGCTAGAACACTCTTTGTGGAGCAACTGGAATTGAGTCCTGGTGCTTTGTAAACCTTCAAACACACTTGCCATTGAGTTCCATTTTTTCAAAAGAGACATTTTTATTACCCTCAAGTGGCCCAATTTCTAGTTTATTAATAATTTGGAGGAGAAATTCTTGGTAGTCCATATAGTCATGGCTGTGTTTAGCTAGTGTGTTTTTGAAAACTTTTAGCCTGATGTCTGAGAGGTGGTGGGCTATTCTCACTTTAAACTTGTTAACAGATTTGCTTATGTAGAAAGCAGTGCAAGATCTGGACTATGTAAACAACTGACTCAGTGTTACAATCCTTTATGGCATTAATCAGGACTCTTTTTCTCAGCGCAGAGCAGTAAAAATAGATTTACACAACTAAGCACAAAAGCTGCATTTTTGTGGGCGGAGGCACAGCTACATGTGGTACAGTCTAAACCATTATCACCCTTAGGCTTTGCCTCCGACCAGTCTATAATGATTTTTACTTTTTTAAAAACAAAAGTAGGACCTGTGCCAAGTACTTTCTCTAACTGTTAGTTATTTAAGATAATCACCCAGTTTTCTGTAACCACCCTGCATATTTCCTTGTAGTTTTCGAGGGCCACATTTGCTAGGCTGGGTGCCATGGCTGCCTCCTTAGCTATACCCAGGGCTTGTCTGTAGAACGTGTTGAATCAGAAATAATTATTCCTAAGGATTATGCTGAGAAGCTTTCCCAGAATGTAAGTTTCCCCTGACATGGCCACTTTCTCTTTTAGGTATGTATCAACTACAGCCTTGATGGAGTAGTCACGTGGAAGTATAGTATATGGTGCTTCCATGCCTAAGGTCACTAGGATGGTGTTTTGATCAACAGAAATGTGCCTTATGTTACTCAGGAAGTCCAAAGTGTCCAAAATAAATGACTTGTTATTCTTGCCAGAGGATTATATTTTATGTCTAAAAAAATAGATATAGTTTCAGGTATAGACTCACCACTTGATACTATCGGCCTGTATGGAGGCTTAATCAGGTTTTTGTAAGGTTTGAGTACCTTAAACAAATCTGGAACTTTAGGATGAGAGGCCCTTGGTATAAAGAGGGGTTTAAGATGGATAATGATACAGACTACACTGTTTGACTAAAATGATTGAACTGAAAAAGTCTCTAGTGCAAAAGTGATTGCAAATGTTTTGAGATATGTTATTTACTGCACTTTTTAAATAGTATCTTGTATAAAGGAAAGTTAAGAGTTTTTATACTTTAGGTAGGATCATTCTTCACACAGAAATTTCATTTCAAAGCATAGGATACATTGTAAGAAGGTTACTTGTTTACTGGGTGAGTGGGGAGTCTTATTTGCTATGCAAAACAGGAAAAATGATACCAAGTCTTCTTGGATATGCAAAACAGGTGTAAATGGCTCTTTTTACATGCTATGAAAAACATATAAAAAGGACACCAAGTCTTATTGGATATGCAAATCTGGTGAAATGACTTTCACCAACTACTAGCCCAGCTAAAATTGAGTAGACATGGCATTTTCCCCCTCTGTAACCATTTCAATATTGTAACAATTACTGGATGGTCACAAAACAAGATTGCTCATCTATCAGAAATGAATAAAGATGCTTAATCTGTTATTGGCAAGGTTCTTTGTGCATGTTCTTAGTACAACCCTGTCTGTAGCATTCAGTTTATAGCCAGGGCACAGGTCTAGAGACCGTGATCTAGAGCATCGGCCTTTATGATTTTGTTTAGTTCTGCAGCACTTCCAGGCTATAGGCTGGATATACAACAGGATCCTCATACTAGCTTTGGATCTTTGCTTTTATCTTTTGTAAATTTTAGTAAGGATGCTGCATTTGCTTATGATTTTCATGTGCTTAGATGCCTGTAATACATGTTACAGAGTACCTGATCTCATGTAGTATGAACTATTCTTGCTGTGGATTTGCAATTCAAGGAATAGTCTCTCTGATAGATTTAGTGAAACATTAAATGGAACAAAGAATGTGGAAAAGAACTGTTTTTAAACATTACATGTAATTTTGTGTTCAACTACCTGTGTTTCAGGAGGATCAGTCATACCTCTAAATCTCTTAGAGCACAAAAATCTGGACAAAGCCATAAATAAAAGTGGGACAAAGGCCCAAAAATATGGACAGTTTTTTAACTATTGCTCTTACAAACTTACAAAGTTGATAGAATAACAGGTTTTGCATTAGCACAAATTTTCTGAAGGGCATGAAATCTGAAACTCAAATGTCTGTCATAATTTTCAAATTTTAATCTTTAATGATTTGCCACTAATTTGCCAGAAAAAAAAAACACAATTTTATGAAAAATTGACCAAAAATATGGGGCAAAAATCAGGACATTTTGTGAAAATCTGTACAGTTGAGAGGTATGGGATCAGCCACTTTTGTCACTGGTAACTGTTTTACTATAGAAATGCAATATATATAAGCAGAGAATCAGTGGTACTCATGTCTTCTGGTTTCTCTAGATGTAGAAGGGACAGTCCATCAGCAATTCCATAGTTTTTGGATAGTGCTTGATTCCTTAATATTTAGCATTATTTGAGTGGACTCCTAAGAACAAAACTAATGTAGCAAATTAGTTGCTGCCATTGTTAAAACCACTTTCCTTGGGTTAAGAAGGATGTCAACGGCTAGTGATACATGACCAGCATAGTTCCTTTTGGTCTTTGTCAGTAGTCCTAAAACAAATGAAAGCAGTTTTTCTTTACCATTGAGGAAGTTGCTAAAAAATGCAAACTCCAACAATGCATTCAAAGAAATTAATTTTATTGCAAAAAGAGATGAACACTTTTGTTTTAAAATGAGAAAGACTTCTTCAGGATTGTTTTAAAATAGTTACCAGCTTACATATAAACCTAAAATACTGATTGTGTGGTCCGTTTGGTTAAATCATTGACAAATGAAACAGTGAACAATAAAAGTAAAACTAAACAAGGACAGTTAAAATGTTAATGTAGGACTTATCACTCCGTAAATGCACACGCACATGCAAAATTGCATAAATACAATTTAAAAACAAGTTAAAAACTGTAGTAAAAGTCAAATCAGGAATTTCATAATCCTTAATACATGATATTATATTTATCAATTGTTCTCATTTTAAAATTTGTACAAATTAGTGTGTACTTGAGTCTGCATGTCCTCTCCGTGGTCGAGTGGTCTCCGAAATATATGTGTGAATGGGCGTGCCTTCGCTGAAGGTTGGGCATCGGGCTGGCAACTCGGCACCATACAAATCTACTGCCAAGTCATTAGCGAACCAGAGTTCCGCTGAAGTGACCCCTAGGAAAAACCAAAAAGACAAACAAAGTGTGTACTTATATAGGCCACTTGTCATGACTTTACTCTTAATTACATACTGGTGTTTGTGCTTTTATTGCAGCAGCTTCTATTTTGCTTTACCACCATAGAAACTTTCACAACTTACACATGTGACAACATAGTCAACTGCCTCATATTTGTAGTCAAAACTCTGACCTGTAAAGAAAAGATTGAATTCATGAATGTCAGAGATTTTCTACTCTTAATAAATTGCACTGCCTACAGAAAATACAGTAATATTACATGCACATGTTATTATGAACAGATTGTAATAATTCTGTGTTACCATTCTCTTGTTTACAAACCAGAGGATACGTCCATCTTTTAGAATCAACTTAGTGTACCTCATTAGAATTTTCCAGTTATCACACACTATCTTCTTTACTTCTATGTTGGCACTATATGTTCCCGAAAAGTCTTGGAGACTGTCATGCTACATGGTGATTTCTCTGTCTGGAGCACCAGTATTACAGTGCGCTGCTGTATACTATATATACCTATATACCACTCACAGAAGCTAACAGTCTTTTGTATGCTTTTGTTCACTACCCTGATCCATGACCATGTATCATGACAGTGAATGGGAAATACATTTCTGAAGATTGTGCATTATGGTTATGAAATTAAGAGCCCATTACAGAATGAAAGTAAGTTTCTTTTAAGTGATTTGGGGCCAAAGCCATGGACTGAAACTAAATGCCAAAAAATATCTTTGGGAGGTCATCTACCCAGGGAACTACCACATTGATGGTAAGCCCCTAATAGTTGTCCCAGATGTTCATGATTTGAGAACTTATGTAGACAGTGACTTAAGTTTTGACCAACATGTGTCCATTGTTGTAAGAAAATCCTTCTGTACTGCACAGCTTATAAACAAAGGGATTGTATTTAGATCTAGGGATGTCATTGTCCCCATTTACTCAGCCCTCATTAAGCCAATCATTGAATAAAATGCCTCCACTGGATTGTATCTGTACAGACACATGCAACAACTGGATCACCCACAGAAATACCTTACTAAAAGGATACAAGGCCTAAACAACATGTCCTACATGGACTAATGCAAAGCCATGTCACTATACTTGGTATCCTACAGACTGCTAAGAGGTGATCTATGTCTGGCATTCTCTGACCTAATTTGGATGGATTTGCTGCACATCAGCAAGTAAAACTGCATCATAAATAGTCATTCTAGGGATCTAAACCTCTTCTGTACCACCAATAGAACGGTTTGGAGGGACAGATATATTTCACAGAGGATACTGCTACACTGGAACAGACTCCCCATCCACATAAAACAAAGTTCATCCATGTCCATATTCAACAGCAACTTGGGTCTATTGATGATAAACAGAAAAATTACCCCAGGACTGCCCCCTGTATTACTAATGGACAGAGGAAGCTCCTAAATGCTTTATCTCATGGATCTCTCTCTCTATCTCTTCCATCTTCATGCCAGTCAGCACATTGAGCAACAAGTGCTCTCCAGCCATTTGTTGTTTCTGTAGCAGATACAATTTTTATGGGGTCAGGTTGCTAGTCAGATGTCCAACCCTCCTCTCATGTTTGCACATGGGGTCATGCATACCACACTCACATGCACACTCAAACCTATGGCCAATTCAGTGTGTCCAATCCACCTACTGTATGTCTTCAGAATGTGGGAGGAAACCCACACGAACACAGGGAGGACATGCAGACTCCACACAGAAAGCACCCAGCTGAGAATTAAACTGAGGACCCTCTTGCTGTGAGGTGACAATGCTGTCTGCTGAGCCACTGTGCAGCCCTTATCTTACGCATGGGTCCCCTCAAATTATCTATGGTATGATCCTGGTTATTCTTATCAGGGGTAATATATAATTATTGATCATGGTATGAGTAAGGCTAATCTCTAACAAACTGGGATGGTTTAATTTGAGCACAAAAAGAGAAACTGGCTAGGCTTAAAATGGCCCACAAGGGCAGCCAGCCTAGTACTTACCTATAAACCTATTTACAATTTGGAGACAGTGCAAACCAGGATGTTACAAAAAGTACTACCTTCAATCAATATCTTTCTCATATTTCAATGGTATTTGAAAATATTTAGTAGCTACTCAGTGTTTTATGCCTTCTAAAGTAGCTGTTCTTATTGAGCTGTACTCCATTGTCATACTTAAATGTAATTCATAAAAACATTAATTAATTAGGTATCACAGCAGGGCTAGGATTATTACAATATTATGCTAATGAGGAGATCTGGTGCCGTGAGAGCTCCACTTGTGGAAGCTCAGCAATGTTACTATGAGGGTGCAGGAAAAGTGTGGTTGTGGTAGCAGGGTTGCTGGAACAACAAGGAACTCCACTGAAGGGTGAGGTTATTCCTGCTGTGCAAAACATTTTTATTGAGTGCTAATGTGCTGATTAGCTGTAGCAATTGAAGAGCACATCATCAGGAAGGGAGGGTTCTTGCTGCTACAAGCACTGTACCTTCTGTAGGTATGCAGTTTAAGTCCAATAAGGTGCCCCACTGGCACTCACCTGTCTATTCTTGGTGTGGTGTTTGTGAATTACATATGATCCTTCGGAGGAGGTTATTTGCATGTGTATTCATGAATGAAGTACTGTGAGTGCTTACAACAAGTACACAATGGGATAAGACTGCATCTAGGGTAATACCTCAGTGTGCACCAATTTCTATGAATTTCAGAGGGCTTTTGTATACCACATTATGCTGTGCCATCCCTAATCCACAGTGTGTAATATTTATGAATAGCACCCATTAGAGTTTGAGGTCCATCAATGTTTCTTCCGGGTTTTCTATTTTGGTAGAGACAAATAAAAATTGTTTATCAATAACCATTACTGCTCAATACTGAAGTTATAGGAAGAAAAACTGTATACCTTGGAGTTCTTTCAACAGGAATTAAAAACATCTTCTTCTCATTTGATTTCTTGCTATTCTGCACTTGCAGTTTGAATACTTGGGGCAGTTGCTGTCTTGACACTTCTTTATAAGTTGGCCACATTTAAAAGTTCACCTGATTTTTAACTGGTCCTCTTGTTGTTGTTGTTGTGGACCTAATTGAGAGCTCCAAATTGTTAACTCTGCTAGCTGTGGAGACTTCCTCAGCTGTCGATTTGCTTGGGTGATGTGAGATAAAATGAACTTCTTTTTTTCATTTGTGGTCTCTGGTTGAACCTCATTGGACAGGACTACTTGACTGACAGTTCTTTCAATCTTAGATAAGCTTATAAGCATTATTTTCTTCATAATCTTTTTTATCTCATTCTTTTGATTTCTGACTCTTAATAATGGTTTCAAATTGATCTATTCTGACTAAAACTTGTTATACAATGTCTTCAGCCCAAATGTCATGTAATTGTCCATTTTGTTGTTTAGTTATTAGTTTCTATTGTGGCTAACTAAGACTGACTTCAAATCATATCCTAACTTGTCAAAAATACAATACCTTTATTATATAATGGACTGGTGGTTGTTTGATAATGTTGGAAAATTTAGCAAAGTATAACCCTTTACAAACTTAAGTCTTACATTTATTGGGGAATGTATTGTCCTATATAAAAGACTTAAACTTTTGTAATTTTTTCTAAGATCTTTATCAAGCTGAAAAGTTCCTTAGGAGTAGTAAGAACATTATTATTCTTTGGTTCCAATAGGTTAAAAGATTTGGTTAGCAACTTTCCTAAATATTTTTACAACTGTACTCTCATTCTGTTACTATCATTTGCATCTTTATTAGTGACTTACTCTGATGTTACATAAACCATGTTATTAAGAAATCCACACTGCGACCCTGGAACACTGTATAAGGGTGTTGGTGAAACTTACACTAAATCCAACAAATCTCTAGACTTCATGGTCACAAACAGTCCGTGAAACAAAGGCAATTAAAAAGTTCTGCAATGACATGAAATTAAGCAATGTTTAAAGTTAAAAAAAACAAGATGTCAGATTGCATCTAAAGAAATTCACTTTATTGCAATTAGAATTTAACTTATTTAGTAAAACTTCTTCAGATCTGTTTTAAATTGGTTTACTAGCTTGCTTATGAACCTAAAAGACTGTTGACATGATTTAATTAGGCAACTCAAATGCAAATTTATTTATTTGATAACCAGGTGGGTGGGCTGGTCCTTGGAACCCTTTCAGCCATACACTGGCATGAGAAATGTAGAATTTCAAACTGACAAACTTTTTTCACATTCAGGTATAGTACATGATGTTCCCATTCACATTAACAAAAACTATTCACAATAGCACTTACAAAATATTCACAATGACATTAGCATTCAAAAATAAGATACATTTTTAAATGCTTAGTCATGAATAAAGTATTCCATTAACAGTGATATTTTGAATTCAGCTGATGCCAGTTTGGAGTTCTTGTGGATAGGTCACCAACATCTGAACTGAAAGTAAATGCAATAACAAGGAAAAGAGATTTGCTATGCGTTATTTTTTTTTATCTCATTCAGACACATGGATAGCATGTTATCTCTATTTAGATCACTGATTAGACCTCATATAATCATCTTGTCTTTACTGTATGAAAGAGACCAAGAAGTTCGGAAACATCCAGCAGATCCTTACCGAGAGAAAGGGTAAGTGGTATATTAAGAGTTAGTTACCGAGAGAGACTTAACTGAATTTGTATACATATTGTATATATTCAGATACCAGCTTTTCAGGGCAATATGTTGTTGATGTACAAGTGCTCTAATAACAAGGTTTTAGTCAGTATCTTAGGTGTTGCTTTTAGAACTTCCATATATTACACAAGAAACATCAACTTGATGGTGGAAATTGATAAATGTAATACTAGTTTGAAAAAAAGATACTTGTATTCAGGGTGATATATTCTAGAATTAGTTGCCAATATTAATGAGACAGATTACTAATCTTGCAAACTTCAATATATCACTTGACTTGTGAGTTGGGATCTGGATTTATGACCCTGACTATTCATTGATGCAGACTTGGTGATATTGTTTAAATATCACAAGACTGCTAATAAACACATTTTAACACTGTATACAATATTCCCATTTATGTTCACATTCATAGAAAGCACACAACTTCTCTGTTAATAAAGTCAAACAGGAAATGCTTCTGCGTTTTAGAACAGTTAGAAATTTAACAGAGTTTACTATTATTTTCTAGAGCTCTAAGAGACACTAGAAAATAGTAGGAGATGCTAACTTCAACTATATTCATACTTACCCATGCACAATTGAAGTAGTTACCAGGGGAGCAATGAACAATAATAATAAAACAAAATAATGGTGATTAACATCTGAAAGCGTGCCTTATCACATCATAAACATGCACAGCTAGAAAAATGTGTAAAACCACATAAAAACAAGTTAATATTTTCAGTAAAGTCAAAATAGGAATTTAATGATCTGTAAAATGTGGATAGTCTGTTCATTCATTGCTTTTGCTACTCCTTACTTGGTGGATCTTAATTAACACACTCTTTTTTAAGCAATCAAACTTTATTGAGAGTTAAAGAAATTCCAGGCAACAAAACTAAGTAACAACAATCAATGTAAAATAACTGGAATTTACTAAACTGTTGTTGCAGACATTGATTACAGAAGTTATCCTCTTAAAGGTAAAGAAATTACCTTGGCTTTTGTTATGCTACTAAACCTCGTTCCACTCT
Source organism: Protopterus annectens (assembly GCF_019279795.1). Classification (NCBI taxonomy): domain Eukaryota; kingdom Metazoa; phylum Chordata; order Ceratodontiformes; family Protopteridae; genus Protopterus; species Protopterus annectens. The sequence continues at coordinate 687,127,257 of NC_056727.1, read as the reverse complement.
TACTAGCAGATTATCCTGGGGACCCAAGATAGGCTAGATGACAATAGACATATCCTCTGTCATTCTTGCAATCACTTAATGATTTATCTAGTATCTAAACCAGTTATACAATTCCTTAGTTGTCAGCTAATCTGTTTATTATTTCAAACATGTATTATAAAAGGGAGCTATATTTTCTCTTTCATTTTTTCATAATAGCTTTTTATATCATCATTAGCTCCAACACATTTATTTTCCCTTTGGTTCAGAATAATGTCATCATCCAAACCCTGAAAAAGTCTTTAGTTAGATTTATTATGTGTAAAAAAATCAAATATTTATTGTAACTTTCTCTGAAAGCCTAACAGAGCCAGACAGTGACAAAATGTAATGGCATGTACCCCTTCCCTGTGCATCACACATTTAACACAAAATCAGTTGCTAGTGGGAACATGCACTAAATTCAGATGGGAGTATAAAAGTACCTATTTGAGAAGTTACAAGCAGAAACATTAAATATCTTAGATTTAGTGGCATATTTACCCAGATAATATACCATCTGCCACCCCTTTTCAGTTTACTCTTTACTGAATGAAGTTGACCAAGATGGCCTCAGTTTGGCCACTATATTTATCTTAATGCTTTCAGAACTTTATATGCTCTACTGATGACTTCATTAACCATACAAATGTCTCCTCTCTTTTATTGCAATATAGCAGCATTGCCAGGTTTTGGGACCTGATCAAAATTAACAATACTCAAATCCCTTGCAGTCCTAATCAGACTCATTCAGTCAGCCATGTTTTATTTAACTCAAACTATTCTTTTGCAGTCCTCCATTCTATCCATCTTTTTCTTCTGTAATATGCTTCCAAAAATATTTTCTTGTCCCCCCCAGGATTTCTAACCCCCACCTTTTCAGGTAACACTTTCTTTATATATCCAATAGGAACAAGGCATTTTTAAGCACCATATCCTCACATTTCATGAAGGACTTCAACATGCTGGCCATATTAAAAGGTAGGAACACCTGGAACTGTTTTTGAAATAACACCAAAAGAAAGTATGAGTTGACTTCTTAAAATCCATTCCATATGAGGTTTAATTACTTTTCTTTATATCTTATATCCATGCTGCTGTAAAAAGTGTAGTATCCTTACCTGTACTGAATCAAACTACAGTTGGGGATCCAAGACTGTAGGACCACCTTTCTCTTTCTCTAACACTACCATTGGTTTAGCTGTATCTCGTATGAAATCAATTATTATATTCTTGATGGCCTTCAATATCCCATGTGGAAACTCTGCAGGAAATTATTGAAAACCATACAGCAACAATGGCAAGAAATGGTATTTAGTGCTTTGAACTCTTCGTCTACTTATAACATAGTCATTTTCAATCTCTTCATATACAGTATGTTTTAACCAATTAACACCTTGTATAAACTCTTACACACAGATGCAAAGTAAATCAAAGCCAAACCACTATAGCATTAATGTATTGCTTTCCCCATAAATATGGATACTTCTCTCCTAAGTCTAAAGGTGGGTCATAGTTTAGTGAGATAACTTAATTTTTAGTCACATTATTCTTGTCTCTGTTTACTCTAAAACTAGATGATTGACAAAATAACAAACCCAAGTCTTCCTACAGTCTAGTTAAGTAAACCAGCACATCATCGGTATATAACAACATTTTAACAAATTTACCATTTAGTTATATCCCTTAATGCTCAAATATTTAACAATAAGTGTCAACAGCTCCAGGTTTAAGGCAATGGGCATCCCTGACTCACTCCCCTGTTGACTGAGAGGACCTGAAACAGCCCCATATGAGTGTTTAGTCTAGCAGTAGATCCTTTGGAAATACCAAAAAGCCTCTTTGGCTACTGAAATGCTAGTATGATATTTTTATGATAAGGTCATTTGACTCTATCAAACATTTTTCAGCATCTAATCTCACTAAAGTGAGCTGTTCTTTCCTGTTCTTAGAATCCTTCATCAGTAATGAGGTCTTTATTATGCTATCAAATGTTTATCTTTCTCTCACAAACCCACACTGATATAGAGATATTAAAGTAGTATATGATTAGCCAAACAATGGTATAAATAGTTTAGAGTATGACTGAGAATTGAGATGGAATTGTAGCAGGAAGACAGAATTGAAAGCTTTCCTTGTTTTGAAACAGCATCCACTCTTTCTTCTAAGATTTAGGTACATTCCCATCAGCCAATATCATAATTACATAATTTTTCAAGCAATGAAGAAATTCTTCAGCAGTTATCCTCCAAACATTAAGTGGTGGGCCATCCATTCATGTGATCTTCTTAAAGTCCATCTCTTCGCCACTTCCCATTGCTGTTGTATGCTTACAGAGTCAACCATCTCATTAGCTGTTTAGTCATTAATTTAAACAATACAATCTGGTCCAGATATCGTATCAAGTCTGTCTGAGAATCTCTCATACTTGCTTTCACTTTATATATCTCACTATAATAATTCCAAAATATTTCTGCAAACCTCCAATTTCCATCAGTTGCCTAGAGAAATCTAAAAATAAAATGTGTTTCACCTTTCCTTTACAAATGAAAACATCCTGCCCAATATCACTTCTGCTTCTTTTCTAAGATCAGATATATTTTCCCTTGTTCTACATTGTTCTATTACTAATGATCTCAAAACGAGTAATTTGTCTTTCAGATTTTTTTCATAGGTTCATAGATTAGTAGTAGGCTAACTGTCCTTGTGGGCCATTTTAAGCCTGGCCAATTACCCCATGTGAGAATCAAACCCTGCACCTTGTGTCTATAAGGTAACCTTTTCCAAAGTGCTTTAGTAAATCTTCTAACCACTTCTATTAGAACAGAATTAAATTTATCCCAATTATGTACAATAATTTGTCATTTCTTTGTAATCAAATCCCCATTTCCCTGAAACAATTATTTTCAATGTCTAAAATATTCTTCTTTCAACTAATAGACTGGGAGTGGAGGCTCATTTGTTACTGATAAAACTGGGTGTTTAATCATACGTTTACAACCAAGTTAAGTAAGTTTGGATGTGACATACACTCTGCCCCATATGGACAATGAATTGAACCTGTTAAAGTAGAAAGTATAGGCTGATGAATTAATAACTAAAGGTGAATATTAACCTCTCCCAGGACCTTCATATACTGCGCAAGATAGCAACCAAAGGAAGCAACCTTAAATATCCATGGGTCACTTTGGACATCTACAGCCCTGGTCACACTATTCCAGTCACCCACATAAAGAGTAATTCCCTCTTGGAAAACTATCATCTTTGCCATCATGCTTCTAAAGTCCATCTATGTAAAGTTAGGAGGACAGTATATACTAAACACAGTACATATAACTGCCACATACTAAACCCACATGTCCTTATGTATCGCTTCATTCCTCTTCTGTAAGAAATGGACAGGATCTGTTAAAAAAATTGTTACTTTTTGTTCCTGTTTCCTTGATGTGATATTGCGATCCCTTTTTCCCTAGCGCCACTGATTAATCTTCTTTCTTCTTTACCAAAATGTCTCTCTTACAAAGCTATGATTTTGGGTCTAAATTATTTATCATACTGAAATATCCTGTTGTTCTTAATAGAGCTTGTTAACCCATTTATATTCCAGTTCAAAATCTTCATAAAATCAGCTTCTTTATTTTAACTGTGATGTAAGCATAACCACAATAGATGGCTTCCTTAGTCCTAAAGACAAAAAAAATAATTATCCACTATTGCCAATTACATGAGTGAACACTCCATCTAGACAGAAAACCATCTTTAAAAACCTTAAAATTTGAGTTAAGCAAATAAAAACTGCAAGAACATAAATTTAGCAAACAGCAAGTATCATTACCATAATAAATAAAATCAAATGCCATGGAAAACTTTTTGTAAAACTACAAACTTGTATAACATATTTATATATCTATATAAAACACAACCTCACATATATATTTAACTTCCAAAAAGTAAAAAAAAAATGTCCATCTTCATGACTTCAATGACCATCTTTCAGGCATAGCAAAGCCTGCACTGCTACAATATAATAACTGCAGCATGGTTTACTTAACTATGCACCTCACAGTTATGCTTCCTGTACCAATCCTTGATCAAATACAGCCAGTATATAACTTATAAAATGCTTCCCTAACTACCAGCACGATAAATTTCCATTAGTTAGACATTTATATTCCTTAATGGCACTACCAACCAGAAAGTGACCCAGTAAATATTTTTAATAACATTCCTGAATGTCCATATTACTGGATTGCTATTTTAGAACTTAAAACATGATTTCACATCTTATGAGCTGGTCCCTTCATTAATAAGTCTGCTGCTTAACTCAATTTCATTTCACCAGAAGAGATGTGATTTGTTTATCTTCAGCAACAAGGGAAACTAAATAACAGTACCTTTGTGTTTTTGTGTTTGCATATGAACTATCTTCACAAACCATATATTCCCAGATTGTCTTTTTATTCTCATAATTATACCCGGATATTTATATTTCTCCATCTCACACCTGTGACTTTTTTTAAAATCATTGTGGAAAATGTAACTAAAATAAAAAAAATAATAATAAGCTTGCCTTTCAACCAATGTAATGTAACCTTCTCAAAAATAACTATACCCCTTCAAGACTGTATAGCATCACTAAATAAATTGACTACACACAGATTACAATAGGCAAGACACCTCCAAATACAGATTCCCCCTTTTTAACCACCAGTTTTCTGTCCAGTCATCTGTATATATTTCCTGAAGTTAGGAAATGTTCTCCTTCAATCAATGTCCTCTCTGCAGGCAAGCACCTCTCTGTGCTTCCTTTTCTGCTGCTTCCTTATGCTGATCTACTTTAAGCTCCCCCACAGCCAATCTTATTAAGAAAGTCTCCTATACCTCCACAAAATGTTTTGCACCTGCTGGAAGCAATATCTTAAATATGAAGAATATGGTCAATCTATGGTGAATTTTCCTAATTCAACATCCCCTAACTGTCAGAAGAAAATGGACTGTTTTCTTTCATGTGATATCTGAAAATCATTTCAAAAGAGACCCTTGCTTGCCATATTTGCACACTTTTTCTGGTTTCCATATAACTTTCAAGATTTGTTGTTTCAGAGCAAAGGTCTTCAGATGACTCAAAATAGATCCCAGACAGCTAAATAACACATCACTGCCTGTTACATAAAGTCTATGTACTCTTTCAGTTTTAATTAATGATTCAAGTAAGATGGCCCACATTGTTAATTGCTGTCATACAAATTATCTGACAGTTCTTCCTATGTGCCCTGTCTTTTTGGTTAACTTTGCTTCTCTTTAAGTAATTCCCTATTCTCCTCCAAATTAGTAACACGTTAACTTTTTATTTACTTGATTTAGTGTTTAAATTGCATCCGAATACTGGGTGAGCACTTAATTTCAGTGTTCGTGAATTGTTGTGGTAAAAAAAAGCATACGATATTCCTTTTACTTTGTTTTGTCTTGGCTAATATTAAGTATCAAAGTTGCATTAGTCACACCCTACTCCCCTGGTCTGGACATTGTACCTTTAAGTTAAGAGTTATCTAAAACTGAATATAGGCGAAGAACTACTAAAATAAATAGAAAAACATCACACGGTCACTGAACAGGTACTATTGAGTGCTTTCATCTACTTTAACCATAATTATCATAACTTTAAAAGAAAGACTTTATATGGTCTTATTAAAATGTCATAAAATCAGCTAATGAAAATTAATATAAACCAACTCTAAAAAATACTGCAATATTATAATTGGTTCATAGCCTTGAGCTTGAGAACACATTTGATGTTAATGGCTTCATTGATGTCTGATATTATACTAGAATTTAATTTAATTGGCCAGAAGGCCATGATCAACTACCTCCAATGACCATGGTATAGGGGTGAGGAGAGTCATAATCATCAGCAATAATTCATCTGTTAAGTGCCATAATGGAACCGGCATCAGTAAGATGATTGGGAGAAGGGGAAGGGAGGAAACACTAGCCACCATAGATACATTTTACTTAAGTTCCATAATGGCAGCAGCATCAGTGCAGGGATTGGGGGGGCATCAGCCACCAAGTATATATTCTACTGAAGTACCATATTGGTGCTGGCAGCAGTACAGTGATCGGGGAGTTGTGGGAATCGCTAGACCTACGGACTACTCAATAGTAATGTGCCATAATGGCACCAACTTCAGGACGGGGTTTGGGAAGGGTGGGAAATCACTAGACATCAGGGACTACACTGCCTTTAAGACCCATAATGACACAGACATCAGTATGGGGATGGGGGGTGGAGGGAGGCACTAGCTACCAGGTATATATTTTACTGAAATGCCATAATGGTACTGACATCAGTACAGGGATTCTGGGTGGGGAATCACTAGACACCAGAGACTGATCTAACTATAAGTGCCATAATTGCATGGACATCTGAACAGGGATCGGGTGGCAGAGGAAACACTAGACACCAGGGATACATTTTACATAAATACCATAATGGCACCATCATCAGTAAGGGGATCAGGGTTGGAGGGAAACACCTACCAACAGGGATACATTTTACTGAAGTGGCATAATGGCACCAGCATCAGTACGGGGATCAGGGGGTGGAGGGGATTAACCAGACACCAAGGATAGTAAAGTGCCGTAATGGCACTGACTTCAGGACAGGGATTGGGATGGGGGGAATCACTACACACCAGGGACTACTCTAACGTTAAGTGTTATAATGACATGGACATCAGTATGGGGATTGGGGGTGGGTGCAAACAGTAGACAACAGGGATTACAACTCTAAATGACATAATGGCAGTCACTTCAGGATGGGGATCAGGGGTTGGGGGGATCACTAGCCACCAGGGGAACTACAAGTGTGCCATTACAGCACATAAACTATTCCAGTGATTGGAGGTGGGAGGAACCACAGTAGGGCAGACAAGTCAGGGGGACAGGTATGAGGACTGTGGTGTGTGTGTGTGTGTGTGTGTGTGTGTGTGTGTGTGTGTGTGTGTGTGTGTGTGTGTGTGTGTGTGTGTGTGTGTTTGAATGTGTACTTGCATGTGTGGGAGAGTGGCTGTGGGTGGAATGCCAATATCTACATGAGCAGCAGTTTATCACCATGATGTGCAGATCAGCAATGATCTGCACTTTGCAATAGTAACTGTGATCCAGAGACATACAAATTAGCAGACAATGATATCTTTACTCATTGCAGCTAATATGTCTCTAAATTGCAAAACATCACATCATGGGAACAGGGCCTTTCTAGCATGAGCTGGTTCCTTAATGAATTCCTGTGAGTGATCAGCTGGCCTTTGAATTATTGAATGGATACAATGAAATCAACTCCGTTTGCTTTTAAATGTTTTGATAACAATACTTCGGGATGCATACTTTCATATAAAGCTTGAGAAGCATTCCAGGGGATTTCTCCATTTTCAGCTGAGAGCCAATCATTACCAGTTCAGAGCACTACCCTTTGATTTCACCACAGCCCCCAGGGTGTTTAGCAAGAAAATGGCAGTCATTGCAGGATGTCTACATCTGCTAGGGATCCACATTTTCCCATATCTCAATGATTGGCTTCTCACTACTACCTCCAAGCATCTGGACGTTCTGATCCCCCTAATGAAAGATCTAAGAATCACGATAAATTTAACCAAGAGTCACCTGGACAGTCATACCTCTCAACTATTTATATTTTGCAGGGTGCCTAGATTTTTCCCTAATATTTATGGTCTGCTCCTCATAAAATTCCAATTGTCTGACAATTCATTGGCAAATCATTAAGGATTAAAGTCCAACTATAATGACAGACATCTGAGATTTAGGCTTCATACCTTTCAGAAAATGTATGCAAATACAAAACCTGTTATTCTGTCAAGTCTCTAAGTTTGTAAGTGCAATATTTAGAAATTGTCCTTATTTTTGGGCCTTTGTCCCTCCATTATTTATGTCTTTATCCAGATTTCTTGCTCTAAGAGGTTGAGAGGTGTGCCTGGACTGACACAACAAACATAATTCATTGGACACCTTCTTGACTTTAACCTTACAAATTGCCAAATTACGTCACTCCAAAGTGCTCTCCCTGCATCTGACAGCTACTCAGGTACTTCACCATTCTTCACCCTCAGAAGGATTCATTCTATGACTTTTAGGTCTAATGATCTTTGCAATTTTACTGGTTCCACTAGCCAGATTTTACACAAGAGTACTCCAATGGACTCTTAATGTGCATTGGCCTCAAAACATTCATCATTGCATACCAAATTTTGCATTGCTTAAATCTGCAGAGATCATATCAGCTAGTGGATAGATTCTTCATCAATGACAGAGGGTCATCCATTTCGCATGGATCGGCCACTGGCTGTCATAACCATGGACACCTCCATGTCAGGGTGGGGGGGCATTTTGATGAGAGAATGGTTCAAGGATCTTGGTCACATCTAGATGCCAATCTTCACATCAATATCTTGGAGATGAGAGCAGTCCTCCTAGAGATGCAGGAATTTCAGGATGTCCTCTCCAAGGATGTGATTTCCATACAGAGGGACAACATGGCAGTAGTCTGGTACATCAACAGACAGGGAGATACCCACTTATATCCTCTTTGTCAGGAAGCCAGTATGGTAATGAGCAATATCTTTGCACCATTTTCTGATATTAATGTACATCCAGGGGACATACAGTTTATTAGAGAACAAATGGAGCAGAACTATCTTAATGCCTCATAAGCAGTGGCAGCTGGTGACTTCAAATTAAAGGGGGGCTGCAGGAGACAGCTGAATGGGTGGGGCTAATGGGGATGGGTGTGACCAACTAGAAAGGGGTGGAGCTATGCTCAAAACCACAGCAACTGGAACTTTAATTAAATACTCTGCCCTGGGTACCAAACCATCATTACAAGAGTCCAATCAAGACAAAATAAAGTGTAGAAGAAAAAATATTTCAATGCATTGGCTACATGACAACTTACTTAATATCTAGAGGGAAACACAAAGGTTGTGAGGCATGAAAAATAAATTGCTTTTTAAATACATTACTGGAATGCAAGTCAAAATCAAGTATAAAAAAAAAACAAGCAGCACTCAGCTCAAACCACTTCTCCTTGCACTACAGTTCTAATTATAATTTATATTCAGCTTTATAAAATTACCAAGTAACATGCTGAAAGTAGCAATCTCTGTGATACTACCACTTGTAAAAATGTTTCTTATCCAAAAAAGACCTGCTGCCTGACAACAACTATCTACTTGTTTCACAAAGTAAAAAATTAACAGCGAACAAGAAACAAGCTCAAGATAAATTGCTTAAAGGATTACTGCACAAGTTATGGACCACACATGATAGATTGCCATTCTGTTTAGTTTACGGGTAAAGCCTGCAAAAATAACTGCAAGTCTTCAACAAATGTAATGAGCTTCTGAAAACACTGTAATCCTGACCTTTATTACAAATACTGTCATATGCATTTCAATACCCAAGGCTTATACGTTATCTAGTTATGTAAATATGCTCTGCATGGCAACAATGAAAAGGCTTTCAATGTTGGTAATTCTTTAACAGTATGCTTACTAAAGCTTACTTGCATCTTACAATCTCCGACAAGCTTACCTGATGGTCATTAAAGCATTGCTACTTTAATACAGAGCAACAGGACACTGCAACAGCATGCATTTTCTGAATAATAAGAAGCATAAATCAACAGTATAAAAATATGACAGAAAACCAGAACATTCTGCAAAATCAAGGACATGAAAAGCCACAGTCGTACATGTGGTCTACCTTGGATGGGAGAATACTCTGTACACTTACACTGCATAACTGCCCCTTGTCTTGTTTGGACACATCTAGAGCCACTACAATGGGGAGTGGACTGCAACAAGTAGGTCACAGTTTGAAATGTCTCTGGCTGACGGTGATGGCTCTGACACTCATACCTCTCAACATCAGAGCAAGAAATCTGGACAAAGTCATACATAGAAGTGGGACACAGGCCCAAAAATAAAGACACTTTTTAAATATTGCTCTTATAAACTTAGAAAGATAATAGAATAGTAGTAGGTCTTGCATTAGTATGAATTTTTGAAGGGTATGAAATCTGAAACTCAAATATCTGCCATTAAATCACATTCACTGAATATACAAATTCAAGACCCATACTCTTGCCCATATTCATCCACTGTCCAACTGCTCCCAAACAATTCTCTGATACTTGCACAACTTTTTCCATTCAAAACATCACAATCTTAGTTACATTATCAGCATGTGACAAAAAGTAGGAAACAAAAGGCTCTTATAAAAAATAAATAAACGAAAAAAGACAGAAACATGACATTGATTATGCCACAGTAGATTATTTGAACATGCAAGACCAAATTAAGCAATGTCTCATTTAAGAGTCAACTTTGCTGAACATCTCTTTTTATTATCCCCTCATCAGCCAACCAGCCATTCAATAAACACCTGACGTGAGTACTAGAATAAACAGACCTAATGTAATGCACAAATGTATCACCAAGCAAGTTCCAAAAGCCTAACATCACATGACAGCAAAATATCATCATCAGTACCTGAGAGAATAACATCTATCACTTTCTTTATCAGAGCCAACATATCCTGTCCACAAGTTCCAGATGCACTGAACAGGCCATCACTTAAAACTTCACACACACCATTCCTAAGTGCAGCTGCATTATCTTGCTAAATATTTTATATTTGGATTGCATAATAATACTGAACACAAGTTTTCCAGCTCTATTTTATTTCCCCTTCTTTCAAATAAATACAGGCAAAACTCTTCAGTTTCAGGTTCTGAAATACCAGTCCATAACCCTTCACTGAGCAGTGCCAACAAATGTAATGTAGCTTTTCTTCATATGTAGTTACTAGTCATGCAGCCCAGGAGACCATTGAGGAACCCATTCCAAATTCTCAGTTGCCATTAAACACTGTCTGGTTAGTGACTTGCTCAATGTCACACTGCAGGCAAATGAAGGTGGAAAGATTCAAACCCTGTACTATTGGCACAGGAAATAGATCATTAACATCTCAGAGCTTTAGTCCTCTGTACTAACTGTCATAGTTCTATGACAATCATGTATAAAAGCTATAGCCAAATAACCCATTCCAGGAACACTATAATTATTAATTATTTTCAACATCATGTCCATCTCCTTCATATATGGGCTTCTGCAGCCTCTCGCTGGTCTCCATGCAATACAATCAATAGGAGCAACAAAATCTTAAAAGTATATTGTCATCTGACATACGTGAAGGCCACTGAAAGAATATCATCCTTAGAAACCTTCAATTTACCATTAACTTACATCAAACCATCAATTACATTCTGATGCCACTGCACACATTTCCTAAGCAATGAAGTAACCAAGTTCTTAACTTTAAAAAATAAGGATGCTGATGAAGTAAATCACACATTTTTTTCCTGTTTAATTCATGGAATTCTCTCCCTTCATCAAAACTACCAGCAACATCAGCAGGAAATATTGAGTTCATCTTTCACAGTATGCCACAATAAGAAGTCTTGAACTCTTTCCATCTCACTCATTCCACCCTCTCATATTCTCTCCAGTCCTTTTTCTTAAAAGCCATTTACCTTTGAGTCTAGGTATCATAAAATGTTTTATACACTGATGTTGCATCCATAAAAGGCAAAAAAATTCTCTCAAGTTGTCACCTGCAGCCACTCGGCAATAAAACACTTTACCCACTGATCCACCTGTACAGACATCATATCAATGCCATACCCCCCACATAATGCACAATAGTTGGAAAATCCAATCACCAAACTCTCACCTCTTATTTCCTTAAGATAACTACAGTACATAATATACATCACAGTATATAAAGAAACCTGTGAAGGATAAATCCATGCCTCCATCTCATACTTAAATCTCAGTCTGCCATCAGACATTAGTACAATTAAATATTGCATCCCTTTATACCACTTTTCTTATACAAATCCCACTTGAGTTTCCCTTTCAAAAATATCCATATTAATCAACAACAATAACGTGACATTAACAAATGAGTGCAACTGCTGAGTATGATCTAAATATGCATTAATCACAATAAGCTTAAGGATTTTCCATTGTAATCAAACATGCAACACTGGTATAATGTAACATTGAAAATCTGCATGTCTCTGTTCTGGAAAAAAATACAATCTCAGAACACACATCCACCCCAAGGATCCATACAATAATAACTACAACTAATCCCTCTGGATGTGAGAATGAAACCTAATAACCAGAAAACAATGTCCTCGTGCCACCCTTTATACCAATTGTCTGTGTGTGTGTGTGTGTGTGTGTGTGTGTGTGTGTGTGTGTGTGTGTGTGTGTGTGTGTGTGTGTAATTAACAACTCATTGAACATCTGATTATACTAGCATTCAAAGAAAGAAGGAAAACATTAACTATTCCTTTACTATTTAATTTTCATAGCTGCTGTCTACCTTTCTTCTTATGCATTTGTACTGTCATAGTAACTGATCCCCCAACACACACACACACACACACACACACACACACACACACACACACACACACACACACACACAGTAAACACTAAGCACCATACATTCATTCAAACAGTAAACACTAAGCACCATACATTCATTCAACCAGTAAACACTAAGCACCATACATTCAAACAGTAAACACTAAGCACCATACATTCAAACAGTAAACACTAAGCACCATACATTCAAACAGTAAACACTAAGCACCATACAGTCAAACACTAAGCACCATACATTCAAACACTAAGCACCATACATTCAAACAGTAAAAACTAAGCACCATACATTCAAACAGTAAAAACTAAGCACCATACATTCAAACAGTAAAACCGAAGCACCATACATTCAAACAGTAAAAAGTAAGCACCATACATTCAAACAGTAAAAACTAAGCACCATACATTCAAACAGTAAAAACAAAGCAGACATACATTCAAAAAGTAAAAAGCACCATACACTTACCTGTCTGTTCTCCATAATATCCAACCAACGTACATCCTGCCCACGCAATACTCCAAAGAAAAGACCCGTGAGATTGACATCTAAACCCCTAATTCCCGACTAGACCCGGGAGATTGAAATCCTAATTCCCGACTGCTGCTGTTGCAGTCCGGCCCCGATGCATTCTTCTAGCGAGTCTGTGCACTTTAAAAGTGAACAGACATCTCCTTGTGTTTCCCTATCGGGACTGCCGGACTGCCTGGAGCATGCGCATAGACTCACAGTAGTCGGGACTACTGCGCATGCGCGAAGTCCGCGAAATTTTAAAAACTTTTTTTTTCTATTTTTTATTTTTATTTCTTTTTGTTTTGAGGGGGCTGCAGTCTGGCAGTCCAATAGCACGGGCCGCCCCTGCTCATAAGTGGCCCCTCAATCCAATAGTGGCAGCCTTGATTTTCTGTTGTTGGGGCCAACCTTGCTGTGACCTTTTTGGTTTCTATCTGGTCAACAAGTGTAGCAGTTACTTTGTCCTGATCCCTCTACAGGGGCAGTCACAGAGGGATGGTCTGGTCCACAATTGGCCCCCAGGTCTCCTTTTTGCATTTCCTCTGTTTCCCATAATGAGCAAATTCATTCAGAAAGCAAGAAAGTGTGAGACTAGAATGATTGTCATTCCTCCTTTCTGACCCTGACAAACATGGTTCCCTTTCCTGTGTCCCCTATTAGTACATTCCCCATGGATGTTGGATCAGTATCCAAATCTCTTGACTCACCTGGGTGCATTGCCTCCTCCAGACCAGAAATCCATGAAACTAACTGCTTGGTTCCTCCAATTCTGACTTTGACGAAAGATGTCAGGCTTCCAGCATCAGTTGTTCAGATTATTTCAGCCTCCTAAAAACAATCCACAAATAAGGTTTATCACAGCAAAAGATTTTTCATCTGGGCTATATCAAAAGTAATAGATACATTTGTTTGCTCCCATCCCTTCCTGTATGAGCTTTTCAATAGTGGCTCCAGTGTCTCCACTATGAAAGTGCAAATGGTTGCAATTTCAAATTTCCATGTAGGTCAGAATGACATCTCCATTGCATCACAAAAAGTCTCTAAAGCCTTTTTGAAGGGAACATTCATCCTATGACCACCAATCAGAGACTCAGTCCCATCATGGAATATTACTACTTTGCTCCAAGCATCAACTCAACCTTCCTTTGATCTAGCAACATCAGTAGATTTGAAGTTCGTCTCTTGGAAGACAATTTTTTCTTGTGGCTGTTACATCAGCCAGAAGAATTTCAGAGTTATAGGCCTTCTCTTGCGAGTCCCCTTACCTGACTTTCCACAAAGACAGAGTTTCTTTAAGTACTGATGCATTTTTTCTTCCTAAGGTGGCATCCTATGCAAATTTAAACCAATCAAGCAACCTGCCATTTTTTCCCAGATTCTCAAACAGAAGTGGATATATTCTGCATATGGTGGATGTTCATCTTCATCTCCTGCTCAGGTTTTACCTTCATAGAATGAAACACTTCAGGAAATCTGATCAATTGTTCATTGCCCTTTTTTTTAGACTGAAATTGGGCAAAGCAGTTTCTAATGTTACTCTTTCAAGATGGCTATCAGATTGTATTTCTTTTGTATGCACTAAAAAGGGCCTATCCTTTCCATTGAAGCCCAAAGCTCATTCCACAAGAGCAATAGCCACTTCAACAGCCTTTATGAATAGACTTCCCATTGATGATATTTGTGCTGGTGCAACATGGTCAACAGTTCACACTTTGTGTCTCATTATAAATTGGATGTACATTCTAGATCACATTCCTCCATTGGTTCCACCATTCTCAGGAATGTCTTTCCTTGATACCACCCAGACAAAAGCAGCTTGGGAATCTGTCTCATGTATTGAATTGAACAAAAATAGACAAATTCAGGTATGAACGTTATGTACTTACCATAATGATTGATCCATGTTATCTGATTTTCATCCAGTTCAACCTTCCTCCCTCCTGCGCCCTTCCAAATTATCACCTATTGGTTTCTGGTGACCAAATGGATCGCACTTGCACCCTGTCTTTGAATGGTACTTTCACACTGTGATCCTCCCTTTGATATTTGCTGTCAAGTTACTTATTAACACAAAAAAGACTTCCCCTGCATGGAGGCAGATGCACGGCTCATAACTTAGCAAATTCCAAAAAAGAAGAAGCCAGCAACTGTGAGCTGTGAAACTTAGTTTAATAAGTTATAATATAAAGAACCACAAAAACATAAACAGACCAGTTTCGGCTATAGTATTTAACTAGCCTTCATCAGTGTAAAGCTACATAACCATTCTGAGGTTCTTATATAGTAAAACATAATTCTTAACAAGATTTCATTGGTGAGCTCATGAATATGCATACATGTACTCATAAATATTCATTAAGACCAGGCTGAAATAATGCACCCAATTTAACAATCCATTTTTTTCTCTTTTGCATTCAGTTTAATATGCCATCCTGATTTATTAGTTCTATCCCCATATTACTGGTATTATTGCTAGAAAAATGTTTCGTTTTCAGCACATATTTACAATTGCTGCAATGGCGACAGGGCATACAACCCACAAGTTTATTGTTGTTGCCCTTATTCTAAATTACACAATTAGATTTCATTATTTCTAGTCTGTTGAAGGACTCTGTTTTTTATGTCATTGACTTTGAATTATTATCACAGTTACCATTATTGTCTTATCTATTTCATCTTACATCTGGACGTGGCACACTTTATTACATTTTCACAGCTTATTGAATAATTTTGGGACATTTTATTGAATGTTTCAACTACAATAGCTGGGAAATAATATTTATCATTCTAGCTTTATTGGCCATTATAGTCCAGATTTAATATTTGGAATAAACAAACTATTTATATACTTCTTACGGACGTGGTGACGTGTTTATTATATATCTATAAAACAGTTTCTGTCTAGCTAACTTCCGCCTTTTTATTTAATTGCATTTATTATTGAGTTTAGATTTTTTATTCAATCTTCTGGTGGTTGCTTATACTAATAATTAGTTTTAAAGATGGACCTAAACAGAATACTTGCTGGTCTTTCTTCTGACAAAGAAGATTTAGGTATTTTTGGAATTGGACAACAATCTAACAATACCAATCTTATTAACACAGATCATCCTGAACAGTGTTGTGAAAACCTGTTTCAAAATCTAAACAAAAGTATGAAAACATTAAGATCCAATGTTTGGCATCTAAAATTATTCAAAGCATACATGGCTAAAGGCTTAACTCCCAGAGGACTCAGGGTGAAAATTCAGCCATTAGTAACTGAGCCTGATGAACAACTAACCAGTGAATGGTCTCTTATACAACAAAATTGTTCGATGAAATTTGTAGAAACATTAGCTAATTACTATGAACGTACCATTGAGAAAGAGACACTTATGGTTAGCAAATTATGTGATGATTGTAATGAATATAAAGACCAATTATTTTTTTCAACTTTTTTGTCCAAACTAAGTTCAGACTTACTTAATTTTGAACACCAACTTAAAGAAAGGAAGCTTAAGAAATTCCAAAGAGACCAAACCGATTATGAGAAAGGTCAACCTTTCAGACATTCTAGACATGTTAGGTTTGAAGGTAGTTACCAGAAAACCAACATTACCCCCAAACAGAAACATTCAAAGTCCATTCTTAAGAAACGTAGTAGTCTAACTGATTCATCAGAGGGTGAGTCCTCATCTGGCACTGATTTAGACATACAGTACACCACAGACTCCCCTACCCCTAAACGTAACAACAGTGGGGCCCCTTTAGGCCCTACAAGAGGGGAGGCAGAAACATCGAAAAAGTCAGAAGCTTGGAGAATCTTATGGAATTGTTGACCAACAAATAAACGTACATACTAACACCAATGTTTTAAATATTTCTGACACATTATTATCTGATTCACAAATTGCTCTGCTTAATAAAGGTCTTTCTTTTATTCCCGTTTTTTTTTGTGTTTGAGGACACTTTTGCACAAGATGTAACAGTATTTTGCAGATTGCTTAACCTTAAATTGCATTTTCAGGATAAAAAACAGCATGATCACTTGGCTGATAATTTCAGATACCACAAATCCACCTTTGTTCCACCTATGCATCCTAGTGTAAGTCTTTTTCAACATAGTGTTCTTAAAGATCTACATTTTACTTCAAATATGATTCAACCTATGTTGAATAACATCTCTCAGATGGATTTGACTAGTTTACAAGAACTTATTGACAATAAATAACTTATAATCATCTCTGCTGACAAAGGTGGTGCTGTGGTAGTTATGAACTGGATTGATTATGATGCTGAGGCCCACAGACAGCTGGAAGATGCTAGATATTATACCAAAATGCCTTTAGATCCGACATCCATGTTTAAAAAACAAATAGATACATTTCTAAATTCAGCATTGGAGAATGGCATTATTTTATCTAATACCTTAAACCATCTGACCATCACTGATCCAGTTAGCCAATACATTTATTTTTTGCTCAAAATTCATAAAGATCCTTTGCACCCACCAGGTAGACCAATTGTGGCTGGAAATGGTTCTCTTACTGAACCTCTTTCCGAGTTCTTAACCAAGTATCTTAAACCTTTGTTAAAATGGGTAAGATCCCGGATCCAAGACACTACAGAATTTTTGGGCATTATAAATGATATGCAAATCGAAGATGATTGGTGGTCATGTACCTTGGATGTCAGTGCATTATATACTAACATACCACATTGGGCAGGGTTAGATGCAATTGAATACTGGTTATCCAAATCACAACTGTATAAACCCAGCTTTAATACTTTCCTTATATACCTGACTGAACATGTTCTCACTAAAAATGTATTTTACTACGGGAAACAATGTTACCTCCAAGTATGAGGTACTGCTATGGGTGCATCCTTTGCCTCAATATATGCAGATTTATATACGGCATATATTGAGGAACAAATCATTTATGATGATGCACACAATCTCTATTTGACAGAGATTGATATTTGGCGTAGGTATTTGGATAACTGCTGGATGGTGTGGAGGTCTGATGTTGAATACTTGCAGGAATTCGTTGATTATCTTAATGACAACAAATGGGGTTTATATTTCACCATGAATTTTGACCAACATAAGATTACTTACTTGGATGTATTGATAACTAGGTATACAGACAATACCCTTAGTACACAAGTATTCAGCAAACATCCAGAATACAACACCTTACTCCACGCATCCAGCTTTCATCCAAAACATATAGCTAAGAATATCCCGAAGTCACAATTTATCAGAATGAGACGCATTTGTTCAGAGGATAACACTTTTAATGCTTTTCGTCATGATATGATCAACAGGCTCAAGGAAAGGGGCTATTAGATGGGTTATGTTATTACTGCTAGCAATCATGCATCACAACTCAACAGGGATGACCTCCTCAGATACAAAAAGAAACCCCAGAGAAATGCAAACACTTTAAGATTCACTACTACGTATGGTAGAAATACTAACAAACTAATTGATGCCATTAATCGACATTGGAATATTCTTTTAGCGGATACTGCTTTGTCTCAACACTTATCTGAAATATGTTTGTTTTCATTCAGAAAAGGTAAAAATTTGAGAGCTCACTTCAATCATTATAAGCATCACTCAGAATCCAAAAATTTACACATGATTCAAACTTCTATATCTGGGGATAAGCTTGTGGGTTGTATGCCCTGTGGCCATTGCAGCAATTGTAAATATGTGCTGAAAACGAAACATTTTTCTAGCAATAATACCAGTAATATATGATATTCGTTTTTTTGCAAATTGCAATACAGACTGGATTATATATATGGCCTCTTGTAGCTGTCATGCATTTTATATTGGTCAAACATCTAGACCTTTCAAATTGCGTATCTCTGATCATCTTAGTGATGTGAAATGCAAATGGCCTAATAATGCCTTATACAAACATACCCTCAAACACACCACAGCCAGTTTTCACTTTACAGTCATTGATAAAATAATTGGGGATAGAACTAATAAATCAGGATGGCATATTAAACTGAATGCAAAAGAGAAAAAAATGGATTGTTATATTGGGTGCGTTATTTCAGCCTGGTCTTAATGAATATTTATGAGTACATGTATGCATATTCATGAGCTCACCAATGAAATCTTGTTAAGAATTAGATTATTTCAGCCTGGTCTTAATGAATATTTATGAGTACATGTATGCATATTCATGAGCTCACCAATGAAATCTTGTTAAGAATTATGTTTTACTATATAAGAACCTCAGAATGGTTATGTAGCTTTACACTGATGAAGGCTAGTTAAATACTATAGCCGAAACCGGTCTGTTTATGTTTTTGTGGTTCTTTATATTATAACTTATTAAACTAAGTTTCACAGCTCACAGTTGCTGGCTTCTTCTTTTTTGGAAGTTACTTATTACCCTTGAATGGGTTATTATTTCTATAAATTTTTAATTTGATGGGGCAAACTCGATCTGAGGTACTAAGATTGAGTGGAGGAATTTATGAGTAGAGAAGAAGTCAGATCCCTGGATCTATAAAGCTTTAGAAATGGTGCTAAGGTTGGATCCAATCAGATGAACAATCCATGAGTTGAACCAGATGAAAATCAGACAACACTAAAAGTACCAATAGCTGAAAGAAAAAAATCCTGTGCAACTGATTGAAACACAGCTGATTGCTTGTACTGCCTTTTTTCACTGCAAGATTGCTTTACACTGGGGATCAAGGAATTTGTCCATACCTCACTGTATTGCAATCTCGATGTTGGTGTATATAATTATGGGGAGGTGGGGGTGCAGGGGGCTACCCCCCCACCCCCACCAAAAACACTTTGGAAGTTTTATTTTATGTTTTTTGATGGGCTGCTGATTGACAAGTTGTGTTCAGTCATCTGCTGTTCAGTATGGTGAATATTTGATGCAGGGTCTCACACACACACACACACACACACATATATATATATATATATATATATATATATATATATGGGTCACCTTCAGATGCCCGACATCGCGTTTTGCCGACACGGAATCCGACGGGACGAAAACACCGACAACGCAGATGACCGACAAGGTGAGAACCCGACGGACTCGGTAAGTGTGCGATAGAGTGAGGGATTTAGTGTTAGGGAGCGGACAGGTAAGTGTGCGATAGTGAGGGACTGTGGGTTTAGGGGTGGGTTAAGTGAGTTAGGGTTAGGGTGCAGGTAGGGTGAGTGTGCGGTAGTGTCGGACCTTGGGGTTAGGGGTGGGTAAGTGAGTTAGGGTTAGGGTGCAGGTAGGGTGAGTGTGCGGTAGTGTCGGACCTTGGGGTTAGGGGTGGGTAAGTGAGTTAGGGTTAGGGTGCAGGTAGGGTGAGTGTGCGGTAGTGTCGGACCTTAGGGTTAGGGTTTGGGTTAGGGATAGTGGATATGTTATGTAGTGTACTGTGTTGTTTACGTGTAGTGTGTTGGTGTAATGGTATTCGGTGTTTTGTGTTGTCGGTATTTTTTGTTGTCGGTCTTTTGGTGTCGGTGATTTGTGTGTCGGCGAAACGCGATTTCGGGCATCTGAAGGTGATCCATATATATATATATATATATATATAGGTCTTCTCTGACCAACTGATTTATGTTTCTCTGAAAATCAACTTCATGACTCCATTTTTACGAAAGTGCATTTCTCCGAAAATGCACTTTTGCGAAAAAACAGATCACCGAAGAGCCAGCGGGCTTGTTGTAGATCATGGTACAGTGAGGATAAGGGATTATTCCCTTTTCCCCACTGTAGGGCGATGTCAGAGTTAGAATATATATGTAGTGGGGGTGTGGGGGGTGCAGGGGGGCTTGCCTCCCTGCATACACATGTTTAGTGTAGCTATTGTTTTTTTTTTTTTTTTGCTGTTCTGTGATCTGTTTTTTCATGAAAGTGCATTTTCAGATAAATGCACCTTCATGAAAAAGGAGTTGCAAATTTGATTTTTGGAGAAATGTAAATTCAGTGGGTCAAAGCAGACCATACATATATCTGAAGTACAGGCCAACACTAAAGGACTCTGGCTAACAAAGTTCGCAGATGACTGCAAACTGGGAGCCATTATTGAATCCCCAGCTGATATGGATACTCTACAAAACGGCCTTACAGAAACAGATGCTTGGTGCCAGAGCCATGGGCTCAAGCTCAATGCCAAGAAATGTATAGTTATCCTCTTTGGGAAAAAAACATTTACCCATGAATTACCACATAGGTGGAAGTACACTAAACACCGAAAGTGTGATAAGAGACTTAGGGACACAGGTGGACAGTGGTCTCACCTTCAATAACCACATCGCCACAACAGTCAGGAAATCCTTCTATGTGGCACACCTCATCACTAAGGGCTTTTCATGGGACACCTTATCACTAAGGGCTTTTCATCCAGAAAAAAGGAGGTCATTGTCCCACTGTTCTCATCCCTCATTAGACCATTATAGAATACAACGCTCCATTTGGTATGTACCTCTCAAGACATCTGCAACAACTGGAAAAGCCACAGAAATACCTCACTAAAAGAATTGCAGGCCTAAAGCAGATGCCTTACGCCGACCGCCTTAAAAAACTCCAGCTATACTCTGTCACATACTAGCAGCAGCTGAACTTCCCCCAAATAAACTGTCTTAGTGACGCCCCTGAACATTGTTATGAGACACCAGTTCTTCATAGTATAGAAGATGTCATCCATACAATGCATCACAGAAGATAGGATACTAGAGATAAAGTTAAAATTATGATAAATCTTGGCTAGAAGATCATACTTGGTCACATCTTCAGTCATGTGGTCTACTCTTACCTGGTCAGCAGCTAAGAAAGTATGGGCAGGCAAGGGTGGCAGGTGTCTTCATAGCAGGGGGGGGGGGCTGTATGCTGCAACTGAATGGGTAGGATTAAATGGACCAGGAAAGTAACACAACTTACTACACTGGGCTCTAGTAGGAACTGGTTAAGTATTTATTTCATTTTATTTAACATTTGTTAACTAGGAAAGTCCAACTTGGAACAAAGCCAGTTTTCAGGAGAGGCCCAGGGAGAAACAGTCCAGATGCATGTCTTTGTAATGTGGAAGGAAACCAGAGTACCTGGAGGAAACCCACACAAACACAGGGAGGACATGCAGACTCCACACAGAAGGCACCCCAACCGAGAATCAAACTAGAGAACCTCTTGCTGTGAGGCGGCAACGCTACCGCTGCACCACTGCACCATCCTATACAGAAGTAAATTCAGTAAGATCTTTATTTTTAATGGGATCAGCTCAGCATTAGGGGGCCTAAAACGGGAAACTGCTTGGTAAAATGAACCAGATGACTGTTAGAATAAATAAGTAGCTCCATTAGTTCCATTAATAAGACAGTCGTTGATGTACCAAGCTGGAAAATGAAGTCAACTAAATATCCCGATTATATTTCAGTGGGAACCTCCTGTACAGAGCCAAATAACTCAACAATTTTATGGAATTAATTCATAAGAACCATTGAGCTGTCATTAGCCCAGATGTAGAAATATTTTAAAGCTAGAATGTGAATGTCTCAGCAATTACCCAACAAGGAATTCAGTGGACTCCAACATGAATACATTATCATTTCTGGGTCAGGCGTGACTGTTAAGAAAGGGTGTTTTGTCCCTGTAAGAAGGATGACTCCATTATGATTCATCAAGTTGTATTCAAATGAAGCTACAACTAGAGAAGCATAACCAGACAAAATTTCAACTACAGGTAAAATACAATGGAAAGTTTTTTTTTTTTCAAATAAACAGGAATCATTGCCAGTGCTATAACAGAAACAGTACTGGCAATGACTTTCAAAGAGAAACTACAACTGACAAGGTGCAAATCATCCAGTTGCGGTTGATATGCTGTAGCCTCATCCATGTTACACTCATCCGCTGGTAGGGAAGCCCACAAGGACATATACAGATGTGCTGGTTTCCTAAATAAGAACTTGGATCATGTTACAAGATGACTTATTTCACAGAGTTGCTCCCAAATGCTGTTCTGTCCAGGGCAAAAAACAATGGAGACCCCAGATATTACAGCTGCCGCTAGATCAGACCTATAGCCATCATCAAGTCAGGTCACCATTATGAATACAAGGTTCACCATATAGCAAGCTTGAAGCAATGCCAGGCCTATTGCAAGTGGACCTCACATTACATACAGCACCAGTATGTAGGTCAGCAGAGCATAATTTCCATGTATTAGCATCCAATGCAATGGCAGGAACTTAATCTATCATTCAGAGCTTTCATGTCAGGATGTTACCTTGTTACCTTAGCAAGCACTGGTGTCTCCCAACTAATAGTTAAGCACCTAGGAGCAGTAATGTTAAGAGCTAACCTGATTCCCCCTGAGAATATAAGACAACAGCACATCATGTGATTAGCAGAGGACAGTCTTCCAGGAGGGAGGAGTGTTGATTGAAATAGAGGCTTCTGTCACAAAGAATATAACATGATGCTACCACAGGCAGAAGATGAAATAAATTGTGACATTTGATACAGTTAGTAAGCCTTACTAAATTAAAGTAGGCTAAAGATGGAAAATCAAAAGCAATATTCAGAAAAACAAACAAAAAAATATAAGAAGCCTCAATAGCATGACTCAGCACACGTGAAAGAACCATTAGGGCAGCCATTAGGACATTAGAAATCCTAGGTGAACAAATCTATCCAAATTTAAACTGGGAAGTCTTTGCCACCACTAGTGCATAGGCAGAGAGATTTCTGGACTTTGTCAGTACAAATGCCCTGGAGCACTTAGTCAGAGTACCCACTAGGGGAATAACATATTGGATCCTGTCCTTACTAATATGGGAGCATCTTGCAGCATTCCTTGTATCTTCATCACTTGATAGGTCTGACCATAAAGCAGTCTTCTTCAAAATAAAAAATGAAACCAGAGATCCCTTTCACCCAAGGTAC
Organism: Protopterus annectens; assembly: GCF_019279795.1. Lineage (NCBI taxonomy): Eukaryota > Metazoa > Chordata > Ceratodontiformes > Protopteridae > Protopterus > Protopterus annectens. The sequence continues at coordinate 687,103,276 of NC_056727.1, read as the reverse complement.
CTTTAGAAATTTCTTTATGGCAAACTACTTTCTCCTAAGTGACACACTAGTAAGCTCCAAATTCCCATTAAGCCTGTTAACTCCACAGAATATGCAAGAAAGTACATCATCACACTACACCAGCATCTAAACAGCTGCACAGATGCAGCCGTACCCTGTAGGAACAAATACAAACCTCAGAAACAAGCCCACATGGTGGGACCATAATATCAACAAGCTTTATAATAAAAGGAAAATAATTTTGACCAAAAGTAAGAAAGAGTAATTCCCAGAATGCTACAGCCCTTGGGACTGAAACAAACAAACAAACAAACAAACAAACAAACAAACAAACAAACAAACAAACAAACAAACAAACAAGCAAACAAACTCAGGAGCTTAATAAAATCCACCAAAGCCAAATTTGAGGCTAAAATAACTACCCAAGCCAAAGACAATCACAAAGCATTTTTTAAGTTATGTTCATAATCTCAGAAGCACATCACAGAAGCGTGATTTGGCCACAACCCTAGCAACACTATTCATTCTCAGCCTCCATACGGGTTTTCTACCAAGCAAATGGAGAACAGCTACAGTAATTCTCCTTCATAAGGGAGGATCTTCCATAGATCCAGGCAATTACAGACCCATAAGTCTGACAGCCGCATATGCAAAACCATGGAAAGGCTTATCATGGAACTAATCGATCAAGACAAAAACCTCCAAACACTGGAACCATCTCAGTTTGGATTTGCCAAGGGCAGGTAATGCTTGCTCAGCTTGGTGGATTTTTTTAAATGGTTACCAAAGCAATGGATGAATGTAAAACAATATTCATCGAATATCTCACCTTGGCCAAAGGTTTTGACACAATTCCCCACTCAGCCATAGTAGAAAAGCTAAATGAGCTGGGAATAAACCCCTGTGACACCTGTTGGATTGCCGACTGGCTCACAAATACGATGCAGATAATCGAAATATAGGACATTACTTCCACAAAGAGACCAGTCATCAGTGGAATTCCCCAGGGATTTGTGCTGGGAATTCTCCTGTCTGGTGTCTACTTTTCTGAAGTAAATGCCAATACCAAGGGCCTCTGGCTGACTAAATTTGCAGACAACTGCAAGCTAGAAGTAGTCATTGAATCCCCAAATTACTTTCTCATCCTGCAGGAAGGTTTCTCCCAAATAAATAACTGCTACCAAAATCATGGACTGAAACTAAATGTCAAAAAATGCATTATTGTATCCTTCGGGAAGTCATCTACTCATGTGAACTACCACATTGACAATAAACCCCTACGAGTTGGCCTGGTTATTCAGGATTTGGGAGTTTATGTGGACAGTGACCTAACTTTTGACAAATATATGTCTATTGTAAGAAAGTCCTTCTATATTTTACAGCTTATAAACTAAGGGATTGTGTCTAGGTGTAAAGATGTCATTGTCCTGTTTTACTTAGCCCTCATTAGGCCAATTATTGAATATAAAGCCCCTTTTGACATGTATCTGTCCAGTCACATGCAACAGCTGGAAATCCCACAGAGATACCATACTAAAAGGATACAAGGCCTAAACAACATGTTCTACATGGACAGACTCAAAGCCCTGTCTCTATACTCATTATCTTACAGACTGTTAAGAGGTGACCTCTGTCTGGCATACAAGGCATCCTCAGACTCATTACTGATGGAGTCACTGCACATCAGCAAGCCAAATGGCATCAGAAATACCCACCTAGGGATCTAAACCTCTTCTGCAATATCAACAGAATGGTGTGGAGGGACAGATATATCTCACAGAGGATACTGTTGCTCTAGAACAGACTCCCTATCCACATAAAACAAAGCTCATCCCTGTCCATATTCAAGCACAACATAGATCTATGGATGGAAAACAGAAAATGTTCCCCAGAACTGTCCCCTGTACTACTAATTGACAGAGGCAGCTCCTAAATGCTTTATTTGATGTACAGCTCCCCTCAAATTCCCTATGCTATATTTCCAGTTAATCTCATTAGGAGTAATATACAATTATTGACCATGGGATAGGTAAGAACAATCTATAACCAAATGGGATAGGTTATTTCAAGCACAGAAAGGGAAACTGGCTAGGAATGAAATGGCCCAGAAGGGCAGCTAGCCTAGTACGTACCTATGAACCTATGGAATAATCAAAGAGACCAAACAAAGAGTTTAATAAACTAAAGTCATAAAGACCAGGGTAACAAAATGACAGGTCAACTCCAATTCCATTAATCACTAACTTATAAATATGAGTGTTGAGCAATATAAAAGAAATAGAGAGTTATATGCCCTAGTAAGATCATGCAGATTTGTAAAAGATTTTTATCTGCCTTACTCTTGAAAAACAGTCAGTTCAGTGTCCAGGGCATCAGTATAGAAAAAGTGCCAACTTTCTGTATTCAGTCATCAGACTGGAAAACATATGGTTTCATGGAGCTGAAAAAAAGGAGACTTATCTCTGGTCATAGCCTAAACCAGAACTGTAAGAACAGCAGACAATCTCGCAAATGCATCCCAAAATGGAACAACAAAAACTCCTCAAAAGGTTATAAATCATGCAGTTTCTTCCACAGTTCAGAAACTTAGCTTTCTGTCTCTTGAGCAACTATACAAGATCAAGAATGAAATCAGAATACTGTACTGTATTAGTATCTAGTTCCTGAAACTGTAGGTCTCTCAACCTACATACAAAATCATCTAGGTATGGAAAGAAATACTATAGAATAGATCCCCGAAGCATCAAAATGCCTTTGCATCTTTAGAATCTACACTAATATTCACAGACAGAGTGACTGTTCAACTCCACAGACTAGACACCAAACTTGTAATGTGCATTCAGCACTTCTGCACCTGTAAAAGGGGCTGCTCAGTATAAACAGAATCAATATAGAAAGCACACATGGCCTAGTTTACATATGAGAGGCTAACACATAATTACTTTATTAAGACTAATACTGTTGTTTCTAAACTGGCTAGTTTGTTGGGAAGGAAAGCTAAGTTTCTGAAGTGTGGAAGAGACTGCTTGATTTATAACCCTTTGAAGAGTTTTGGTTGTTCCATTTTGGGATGCATTTGCGAGATTGTCTGCTCTTCTTACAGTTCTGGTTTAGGCTAGCTTAATTGATTATGGTCTACTGGAATTGGGCATTTTGCTGCAAAAAGTAAGGCAAAAGAGAAACCAAATGTCAGAAAACTCATCCCTACCCTGGATAAGACAATACTTACTATTGCAGACATTTTTCTGAGGTTTACTAGGCCAAACAGGTAAAATATAACCTCTCCTGGAAAGGAAGCTTTAGATAAAGAAAAGCATAATTATATATACTATCATGAAAACTAATATATTGTCAAGTGTTACCTGCCTAATATCAAAATGTTTTTAATGCCTAGAAGTTTTTCAGAAGTAGACTTTGGCAGTTCAGGATTTACAGGACCATGTCTCATTTACATACAGGTATTTTTAGTAGCAGTTTTAGCAGTGCAAGCTGTAGCTTCCTAATTGTAAAAAATATTATCATATTCTTCACATACAGAGTATTTCCAGATCAAAGGGGCTTACTGGGTCTGTATCTAATTGTTTTAGCAAATTCATTAACTGACATAGGTTGGACTGAAGTCTCAGTTTTCTAGCAGTAAGCTACAGACATCATTTATGGACAAGAAATGTTTCCAGCATATGTTTAAAATATTCCAAATTAGAATTCTGTCACACTCTGGTAAAAATACAGCAATGTTGCTGTTGAAAACAGCATATATGAGTTGATTATATAGTTGCACTATATTTAGTGATTTCACTTTACTCAAGATATTTAAGAATCCCCTGTACAAAATAAATATTACTAGCCAGTACACTGAAACAAAATATAATGTGAAGAATGTAAGACAGGCAATTAATGAGCAGGAACATTCCAGAATAACATAAAAATTTCCATCCTACCTGTGACTGAGCAATGATATGGCCTAAGTTATCCAGTGAAAAAATGTCCCATCAGTAGTTGTAGTCAATAACTTTACAAGCATTACGGAAAAAAGTGAAGGAATGCTGTTGATTCCAATTTACACATGCATAAGGCTTCCATTTACACACCTAATGCCTTTATTTACCTATATGAAAGCAGCATCGCCCTCCAAGTCCTTATTAATCTAAGAAATATCACACCACATGCATATGTAATCCTAACTTTGATTGGCTAAGATTTCAAGAGCAGGTGTGTATGGGAGGCGCTGACTTGCTGGCATGACAGCCAGTGCTTATTTATTAATTTATATATTTATTTATTCTATACACTCTTTGCATTTCTGGCTGCTATGCTTTGCAGTCCAATTGGTTCTAATTTTGCTGTATTAAAGATAAAGGGATACGTTAGCAGGAAGCAACATCACTACTTTTCTCCCATTTTGGGTTGTCCCACATATGTTCCCCATGTCTTCATACAAACACATGACTTGATATGTTGGGAGTCAGTGGCTCAAATGATGACATGAAGATCATGTAAATAAACAAATTGAATTGGTATGATTTAACATGAAATAAACTTTTTGGGCATAGAGCTGGGGGAACTCTAGCCTTGTAGCCCAGAGTACTGAATTCCCTTTTTTTTACCCTCTGCTACTGGTTTCTTGCATCTCTGACAATGTTACATTTAAATGATGATGTGAGCTGATAATGGTAGATCAGCAAACTCCAGAAATGTAGGTACAAAGCCATCCTCTGTGATCTACCTCTATTAATCTTTTAGGCTTCTCTTTGATTTTATGTGTTTTCATGATTTTAAAGGGAAAGAAAGGGATCAAGATTCCCATAACCCTCTGGGCAGTTTACAGTCATAATATTATGTGAATATAGTCATCAATCTGTGATATACAGTATTGTTTCTTCCAGAATAAATTGCAAGATTATAAAACGTTATGAACCATTATAGACAATAACAGGGCTTTCCATAGTATCACTCACATTTTTAGTCAAATACCATTTTATTCACATTATCTATCGTCCATATAATGGTAAAAAGACAGTGAAAAATTAGCTTCATTAGCAAGAGAAGAAATAACCTTGACCCATTGAACTTGGATGGAATCTCAATCTATGGTTCATGTTTTACTGAATCAAAAAAGAAAAAATGCCATGGCTGTTGTTTTAGTGATATTTATATTTAATCCAGCTTTACTCACCCAGTTTTGTACTTTATCAAGGACAGACTGGACAGTTCTAAAAAGGTCAGAACTATTTTCTCCCTCATGCAGTGAACTATGTAATCAATTTAAGTGACCAATTTAGATATGAAACTGATATCATTTAACATATTGATGACGACTACAGAAGGCAGAGGTTTGAGTATACATCCTTGTTGTACTCCATAAATTTGATCAACTGCAAATTAGCACAAAGAATTAATATTAGTTATCATTTCCCCGAGTTTTAGCAAATAATAAATACACTGTAGTGCCGCATATCCGGTCCCTATTTTTCTCAGAGTAATTATGATATCCTTGTGGGAAAGAATAAGAAAATTTGCAGTTAGTCAATAAAGAAACCTGTGATAAAGGAATATAATATGTTTGACAAATCCAGTCTATCGTGTTACAAAATTTCAGTGGAATAACCCCTTCAAAATACATCTGTAAATAATCCAGCAGACTATTCCCTTCAAGATACTCTCTTATTTGTTCAACCATGTTTTTTTCAAAAGAATGAGAGTTGAACTAATAATGCAGTATAGGTTCATAGGTAGGTACTAGGCTATCGGCCCTGGGGCCTATATAAGCTTAGCCAAAAAGGTTCCCTGGCTTTCGCCACCCAAGAAAATTATTTTCCTGTGCCCCTGTCAAGCAGTGCCGCAGAAGTGATCCCCGGGGTGAATTTTCTATTTCCCATCCAGTCGTCAAGATTTTTCTTAAAGAGGGCCAATGAGGAGCTTTGCTTGACATGAATGGGTAGTTTGTTCCAGAGTATGGGAAGTCTCTGGGACAGGAATCTATCCCTCTAGCTTGTTCTGTTTACTGTGGTGACAAGATTTAGGTCCCAGGAGCATGTAGTTCAGAGAGATTGGGATTTCTTTAAGTGTAGCATGTCCAACAGCTCTGAGTTTGACATAGCTTTGTATGTTAGGCAGAGATCGCCTCTGAATAGGAGATATACGACGGAGTACAGCTGGAGTTTTTTGAGATGGTCTGCGTATGGCATCTGTTTGAGGCCAGTAATCCTCTTAGTGAGGTATTTCTGTGGCCTTTCCAGTTGTTGTAGGTGTCTTGTGAGATATATGCCAAATGGGGCATTGTACTCTATAATGGGTCTGATGAAGGATGAGTAGAGAGGAACAATGACCTCCTTTTTTCTAGAGGAGAACCCTTTTGTGATGAGGTGTGCCACGTAGAAGGATTTCCTGACTGCTGTGGTGATATTGTTATCAAAGGAGAGACTACTGTCCACCTGTGTCCTGAGGTCTCTTATCATACTTTCAGTGTTTAGTGAGCTACCACCTATGTGGTAGTTCATGGGTACAGAGTTTTTCCCAAAGGGGATGACAATGCACTTCTTGGCATTGAGCTTAAGGCCACGACTTTGACACCAAGCATCTGTCTCTGTGAGGCCCTTTTATAGAATGTCTACATCATTAGGTGATTCTATTATGGCTCCCAGTTTGCAGTCATCTGTGAACTGTGTGAGCCAGAGACCTTCTGTGTTGGCCTGCACTTCAGAGAAGTAAATGCTGAACAGGAGAGGACCCAGGACCGAACCTTGTGGTACTCCACTCATCACTGGTCTGAAGTCGGACTTGGAGTCGGCTACTTTTACTGTGTGGGTTCTGTCAGTGACCCAGTTGGCCACCCATCTTGTGACATAGGGATATGCCCAGTTTATTGAGTTTATGTATAATTCCAGAGTGGGGGATGGAATCGAAAGCCTTGGCAAGGTCAAGATAGGCTGTGTGCACTACCTTGCCCTTGTCTATGGCTCTAGTGACTGCTTCAAAGAAGTCAGTTAGATTTAGTAGACATGATCTACCTTTTACAAACCCAAACTGAGTGGGGTCCAGGGTTTGGAGGTTACCTATGTCTTTGTTTATAAGCTAAAAGATGATACGTTCCATGGCCTTGCAGACCAGGCTCGTCAGGCTCATGGGGCAGTAGTTTCTGGGGTCCATGATGGCACCCCCTTTTTGGAGTGGGATAACCATCGCTGTGCACCATTCAGTAGGTGAGGCTATGATTGAATGTGGTACATAGGTGGGGTGCCAGTTCGTTCTGTAGTTCATGCAGTACGCAACCTGGGATGTTGTCTGGTCCCATGGATGCTGTGTTCTTGGCTTTGGAGAGTGAGATCTTTACTTGTTCATCAATGATTACAGGGGCTTTGCATTTTTCCGGTATTAAGATGGACCCTTTGGAGGGTGAGAAGGGGGTAAAGTTAGCACTGAACCTATTTGCCAGGATGTTGGAAATATTGGTTGGTTCTGTATATTTAGTGCCATTGTGCTGCAGCTCAGAGCACATCTGAGTGTTGCCATTGAGATTCTTGACATAGCTGTAGAATGCTTTGTGGTTGTCTTTGGAATCAGTTGCAATTTTATTTTCATAACTGGCTTTGGAGGATTTTATGAGGGATCTCAGCTTTTTGCTGAGGCTGACCAGGGAGTTCCTCCAATCTTGAGATTTTACTCTTTTTTGCAACAGCTTCTTCCTTCTGTTGTAGAGTTTGTTTATGGCAGGGGACCACCAGATCGGCTTCCTTTTTTTGGAGGATAGCGTCTTGGTTCTGTTGGGGATGTCATGATCCATGCACTCGTGTATGTGCTTATACAGTGCATTTGTGTAACAATCAGCAGTCATACCTCTATTTTCCATCTGCATGGGTGTTGTGAAGTTTGACACTTCTGTCTTAAGAAGCATGAAGTTGGCTTTGGAGTAGTTTCTGACGGTGGTTTCCTTAATGGGGGGTGGGGGTGGGGTATGGATGTCTAGGGTGATTAGCTTGTGGTTGGATCTGACCAGCAAGGAATTGACCTCTGGCATGGAACACCAGTTACCCATATTGGTAATGACCAGGTCCAGGATATTGCTGCCCCTGGTGGGGGTGTGGAAAGCTGATCCAAGGGACTGGAATTTATGAATTCCAGAAAACATTGACCGAATGAGTTGGTACATGAGTAGTTTTCCCAGCTGATGGCAGGGTAGTTGAAATCGCCCATAATTAAGGTTTTGGGTTATACCTTAATATTTTCCAGTATCTTAAGAAATGAAGAGTGGGAATCCTGGGGCATGGTGGGGGATCTGTAACAAACTATAACCTGGATTGCAGTCTTGCCCAGGTAGGGTGATGATTTTGAATGTCAGTTTCTGCTACCATTTTAAAAGTGGGACTAACCTAGATACTTTTCACTGAAAAGGGTACTACTCATCAGCATAGATGAGTTAAATTAATGCATTAATAGAAAAGCCAAATAATAATTTCCTAATTGTATGAATATTAAATTGAACCCACTGGTCCTATATAAGGTAAAGTTCTAATCCACATGATTGCAAAGTAGACATGAGAATCAGACAGCAAAGAAAAAAGCCATCAAACCATTTTCCAGTCTGACCTTATCAATAGCTTTAGAAAAATATTAAAACTATTAAATATTCATTAAGTGTATTAGATTTCCCATATGTGATGAATTTTTACTGCAAGCTGACAGCGTTTAAGCCAAAAGTTCTGCTTCCTGGTTTGTATAGCATTTTGCAATTTTTCCTACTTGTAATAAAATGCTCACAGTCTGCCTTGGACAGAGACATTTAGCAGACATTTAAAATGTTTTACCCTTTTTTTATTGAGACATTAGTCCTTTATATCAACCTAAGGGACTCTGTTATTGGTCCTTACCTGAATTTCCCACATAGGTGATAATTCATCCTTTACGGATTTTGCCTTAATTCGTGGAGTGCTTGTGTTACAGACCATTGAAGAATAATGGAAGGTAAAATATCAGAGATAAAGCCATTTACAATCACATTTAGTGTCACATTTACAAAAATAAATAGGTAGATATCTAGACAGATAGATAGATAGAGATAGATAGACAGATAGACAGATAGACAGATAGATAGACAGATAGACAGATAGATAGATAGACAGACAGACAGACAGACAGACAGACAGATAGAGATAGATAGATAGATAGATAGATAGATAGATAGATAGATAGATAGATAGATAGATAGATAGATAGATAGATAGATAGATAGATAGATAGATAGATAGATAGACAGATAGATAAATTAAGGAATTACAGCTGTATGAGTACCTTTCTATCCAAAAATCAGCTCATCATAATCAAAAGCTTGATGGTATTCTGAAGAGTTATTATCATGGCAAAAATGTCACTCTACATCTACACTAGTTATAATTTTCACATCACTATCAGCCTACAGGTGTACGTAAACATCTTTAAATCTGTGAACATGTGATAGGTACAGAATGTGAGGAGAAGATGATAAGACAGAGGTGGGGCAGAGTTACACAGATGACTATACATGGATGCCACATTACAGGAACATGGTAGCATGGAAGTAAGTGAATGCTGCTGCCTTACATATGTGCAATAATGTCATGCAGAAGTCTACAAACATTGAACGTTCCACTGGAAGGGTAGCTGGGATAATTTACAGTAGGGAATGCCAGAGTTACACTTGAGACACGATACTCTTTAGTAATCATAATCCACTTATTCAAAGGGTGTGCGACATGATGGAAAGATGGCTAGATATAGAACCGAAAGGTACAGAGAAGACAGGAAAAGAGGATGACAAGGCGCATCAGTAGACATCACATAATATAGGAATATTGGTGTCAGGATAGTATTTGAATAATATATTTTCATTAAACAGTTTACATATTTCTTGGAGAACATCACAAGATATATTTATCTGGGTTGCAGTTCTCTCCTTGCCTGTATAACTATTGTCAGGTCACTACAAAATAAAGAATACATAATTAGGGTGAGTTCAGAAGCCATGCACTGCCTGCAGCAGGTGCCAGCAAGTATTGACATCTATAGAGTGATGTAAAATAAGAAAGTATGAAAATGAAATAACATTCATTGGTACAGCTAAATAACCTCTAAACACAGTTTCATGTTATTGCTGAACTATCATTGAGAATAACTACACATTATTACAGCTCTGTTATTATGTGCATGCCTTGGTGGAGTCCTGTACCTTTAGTAAAGACACTAATTAGTCTTATCACCTTATGTTAACTGGACATTTCCACCCATTATAGCTGCTAGGAGATCACAATGTCAGTAGTCAGTGACGTGAGGAATACATTTTTGTTTCCCTCTTGGTGCTACACAATCACATAGATTGCTTGGCATTCGTAGACTTGTTGCACTAGAGTATTACTGGAAGAAAGGTTCTCTACTTATCCAACATCCTCATTTCCTTCCAAGTTGTGGAGCTTTGGAAGACTACTGCCACACAAAAAGTTTTGGATTAATACAATTACTGAATGAAATATATATATATTTGGTGCTGTTTTATAAGCATTGGTACTAAGTAAGATTACATGGACCTGAAAAATATGTTGTTTACTTCATATAAACTACTATGATTAATGCATGTCTCACCGGAGGAATCTATAATATTAAAAGAACATTAAATGAACTTCATTAATAACATCTACATAAAACATTAAACATTATCTCCTACTAATTTCTTCCTTGCAAATGTTTAAAATAAAACAATGCAGTATTTATGTATGAAAGAAAAAGTGGTCAAACGTACCCATGGTAAAATAGTGACATTTTAAATGAAAACTCCAGAAAAAGGAAGGATTTAAAGTGAAAATTTCAGTTGTCATGGATCATCAGTGAAGTGAGGCAGAAGCGGTAGAAAATGTAAGCTGAAAAGTAGAAGTTATCACAGTAAAACCATGATATGTTTGCTGATGCCTGTCTGGATTTTTTTATGTGTAAACTAAAAGTAGACACTTCAAGTCAAATATTTCACAGAGTAGTCCATTTGTTAACTGCTATTAGAGTGGTGCCTCCTCTGTTGTGCTTGGTGGAAATGTTGTGTTTCTGTTATTATCATGATCCAGCCAAAGTGGTCCAGCAAGTCATAACATCGTATTTTCTCTGAAAGTCCCTTCACACACTGGTGGATGTCAGTTTCCTATTCCAAGTTCACCACTCTGCTGGTACAATGATAACAGTATTTTTTAACAAAGCAAGCAATAAAAAATTATACACTCAGGTATGTAACGGTTACCCCTTCCCCTTTGTGCTTAAATTTATATGTTTGATCCACTCTACCTTTCTGTATCCTATTCTTATTTGTCTTTGTTTACTGGGAAAGTCCAACTGGGTAATACTCATTTTCACTGGAAGCCTGGGGGGAAAAGCTCCATTTGCTTGCATTGTATTTATTACACTACGCTCCAGTCAAACTCAGAGTAGTTACATTTCTGTTTACATTTATACACAAACAGTAGTTACATTTATACATTCCAAGATTTTACAGAGGTGGACGTTATATATAAAAATTGTTTTGTCAGTTCAGTAAGAGGTTGAGAATATTATGTTTAAGGAGAGTATTTGGAGAGTATTGTACAGTGAACACAAAGTTTTAACTTTGTGATGAGCATGTACAGGACCAGGATTGGTTAAGATATTGTCTAAGCAAACTACTGAGTTTGTCAGAGAGTTTTATTTGCATGGGGATACTATTCCATAGTTAGCCACACATTGAGAGTAGAGCGAGTCTCCTGCAACATTATTTGACTTATTTGTACGTAATAAGAATTTGTTACTAGAACGGAGGTCTCTTGCTGGACAGTAGGGTAGTAATAAGTTTTGTAGCATAGATCATTTTTCTGGATGATGAATGAGTTTGTGTGCTGCAGTTAGTTGTGAATATATTAGACAGTTGTACAGTTCAAGCCAGTTTAATTGCTTTAAGCTAAGAGAATGATGGGTCCTATGATGGAGACTGGCGGCAAATTTAGCTATTTTATTATAGCACCTTTAATAAAAAGAAAAATCAAAGTAAACTATGCACCATGGTTAAGTCGGGACACAAGAGCCCTCCTTAAAACCAGAGGCAAGACCTGGAAGCAATGGAAACAAAACAACTCTGAACAAACCAAACAAAAGTACAAACGACTTAGAAACCTAGCCAAAATACAAACCAAACGGGACAAATAAAACTACTTCCTAGGCCTCCAAAACAAACACGCAAACAACCCCCAAAAGTTTTGGCATTCTATCAACTCATTGCTAAAACCTGGAACAATTGCTACACCCACCCCCACCTCCCCATATACTAACAGCAAAGATATTGCCTCCCAGCTTAACTCTCACTTCATAAACTCAATCCAAACTCTATCCAACCAGCTAACAAACACCAACACCTCATCTCACACAATCACTAGAAACACTCCTGACAATACTACCAACCAACCATCCTTCTCCCTCTCTCCAGTCCCTACATCAAAAATTAGAAACCTGCTCCAGAAACTAAAACCTACCACACTAGCTGCTGACAGTATACCCACTAACTTCCTAAGAATGGCAGCTAACTCTCTTGCCTATCCAGTATCAATCCTAATTACAGGTCCATTCAGGAAACCTATGTACCACAAATACGGAAAATATCTTACATTATACCTCTACACAAAGGAGGAAAAATCTTACGATTTTTCCAACTACAGGCCAATAGCTATTCTTTCCCCATTATCTAAGCTTCTAGAGAAATGCATACACTCTCAAGTTATGCAATTCCTAGATACTAACAAACTTCTCTCATCCACCCAACATGGTTTCCGCCCTCACCATAGTACAACTTCTGCTCTTCTCTCTTTCACCAACCTGGTTAATCAACATAGAAACAACAACTATGTATCTGCTACCTTCTTAGACCTCTCAAAAGCTTTCGACATGGTCTCACACCCTAAATTACTGGACATCCTTCATTCTCTACCCTTTACTTCCTCTACCATCTCCTGGTTCAATAGCTACCTATCAAACAGACAACAATCTGTACAATGGAATAATGAGCTATCCCCTCCTCTCCCCAACTCAGTAGGGGTATCTCAAGGCTCTATACTTGGCCCACTACTTTTCACAATTTTTAGAAACAATCTATATACCTCCTCTAAGCAAGCCTCACTAATTCAGTATGCAGATGATTCCATTCTCATCTGTGCAGCCCCATCTGTCAATGCCCTCCAACAACTACCACAGGAATCTTTCTCTGCTATTGAAAATTGGATCACCGACATTCAACTTATACTTAATCCTAACAAAACCAAACTTCTGCTGTTCACACCTAATAAAACTAAATCCTCCCCCTCCACTTTCTCTATCTCATCTAGGAATGGCACTATCATCTGTCTATACACGCACACAAAACTCCTAGGAGTTGAAATAGACAACAACCTAGCATTTGATCTTCGCATAGCACAAACTATTCAAAAAGTTCATAAGAAAACGGGAACCCTATACAGGCACAAAAACTATCTCACAGAAAAAGCACGTATCACTCTAGCTCAAACATACCTCCTATTGACACTTACTTATGCAGCACCTATCCTAACCCACGCTAAAAAATCAGATCTGGATAAGTTAGAAGCATGCTACAACAAAATAGCTAAATTTGCCAATAATTCCCCCTTTAGAACTCATCACTGCCAAATACTAAAATAAATTCAATGGCTAGAATTTCCTAACCTACTATCTTACCAACTCCAGCCCTGAGTCATCTAATAACCTCCCACTCTTCCAGTCGCCCTGTATGCTCTTCCAATAAACCTCTCCTCAATGTTACTACAGCTAACAACACTGCAGGAAAAACCCTATATTCCCACATCATAGCCAAAAAATAGAACAATCTCCCCACCAATATAACCTCCACAACAACAAATGCACACTTCAAACAATCACTCAAATCTCATCTCAGGACAACTTGGATTTGCCCATGTATCACATGACAATCCCTATACCTTTCTTCTATCTTCTATCAATCTACTCCAGTCTAAACATCACACTATATCTATGCACATTGAAATACTGACTCTTATCATATATCATATTGTTCTTCCTGCTCCCTTCTATACATACTTACTAAATCTGTAAGCAGTTCTTACTACCTTTGTAAAACTATCTCAAACTGCAACTTTTCTGTCCTGCAAAACCTGGTAACTACTGGAAACCAAACTCTGAATATATCTATGTAAACCCTTTCACCGAACCCTTGTAATATTTCTCAAAACTGTATCTTAGTCTGGCACTGCAAGTTTAACTATAGTTAACAAAGTAAAGAATAACTCTACTTGTAAATACATTTTTCACTACTACCACTATTACTTGTTTTGTATGTATATATCTAATTGTATAAATGTCTTCTTAATTGTGGAGCTTTTCTCCCCGGGCCTCCACTGAAAATGGACCTGGTCCAGCTGGATTTTCCCAGTAAACAAATGTAAAATAACTAAACAAATAAATAAATGATTGTAGCAGGAGGCAAGTTTCTTTCTTTGAGTATAGTTTATGTTTGCTAGGACAGAAGCAGCATATAAGAGAGTGGGCAGTAAGAAGGTGGTGGCTAGAGTTTTTCCTGCAGTATCTGTAAGGAATCCATTAATCCTATAAAGGGAGCCTAGTTTCTGGTCCGTAGGATCATAGGATCATAGGACGTTACTAGGCTATTGGCCCTGAGGCCCTTATAAGCCTAGCCAAGAGTTTAGCTCATGTTTAGACAAGTCAGCACCCAAAGCCCCTATCCAGGAGGGACACAGGTGGAATCCCAGGGGTGAATTTTCTGCTTCCCATCCAGTTATCCAGGTTGCACTTAAAATGGGATAATGAGGTACTCTGTTGATGTGGAGAGGGAGTCTATTCCACAGATGGGAGAGTCTCTGGGACATAAATCTGTCCCACCATCAAGTCCTATTGATGTCACAGACCAGGTTGAGATCATGCGTGTGGGTTACTCGAGTGGAACTCAACTTACGGATATGCAGCAATCCCATCAAGGCGGGGTCTGAGATTGCTTTATATGCCAGACAGAGGTCACCTCTGAGGAGTCTGCATGAAACTGAGTAGAGGGACAGGGCTTTTAGCCTTTCTGTGTAGGGTAGATGTTTGAGGCCCTGGAATCTCCTGGTGAGGAACCTCTGTGGTCTCTCCAGCTGCTGCATATGTTTTGTGAGGTACATGCCAAAGAGGGCATTGTACTCAATAATTGGCCTTATAATGGAAGAATACAGGGATGCTATGATCTCCTTTTCCTTGGATGAGATACTCATACTTATGAGGTGAGCCATGTAGAAAGCTTTCTGTACAACAGAAGCAACATGGTGGTCAAAAGTCAGGCTGCTATCAACCTGGGTGCTCAAATCCCTCACGACTGATTGCATACTTAGGATGTTGTTATTAATGTGATAACATGTGGGGATGTCACTCTCCCCAAAGGGGATGATGATGCATTTTTTGGCATTCAGCTTGAGGTCATGTTTCTGGCACCAGTCATTTGTTGGATGAGACCCTCTTGGAGGACGTCCACATCACTTGGGGAATTTATGACTGTGCCCAGCTTGCAGTCATCTGCAAACTTGGTCAGCCATAACCCAGTGGTTCTGGCCTGCACCTCAGAGAAGTATATCCCAAATAACAGAGGCCCCAAGACTGATCCATGGGGTATGCTGCTCGTTACGGGTCTACTGCTTGAGGTGGCTTCCCCTATTTTGATTAGGTGGGTTCTATCAGTAAGCCAGTTTGTTACCCATCTGGTAACATATCGATTGATGCCTAGTTGAGAGATTTTATCTACTATGCCTGAGTGGGGAATAGTGCCTCAAAGAAGTCGACCAAATTTAACAGACATGACATCCCCTTGACAAAGCCAAACTATGTGGGGTCGAGTGTTTGGAGGTTGCCAATGTCCCTGTTAATGAGGTCCATGATAATCCATTCCATGGCTTTGCAGATCAGGCTAGTTAGGCTGATGGGTCTATAATTTCTCAGATTGGTGGACACTCCACCTTTGTGTAAAGGGATGAGAGTGGCTGTCCTCCACTCAGCTGGGACAAAGCCAGTACTCAGGCTTTGGTTGAATAGGGTGCCTAATGGTGCTGCAAATTCATGTCTGAGTTCATGCAGGATGCAGCCTGGGATGTTATTTGGTCCCATGGCGGCAGTATCTTTTTGCCTTTCAGAGGGCAGTGATGACATGTTCCCTAGAGATAAGGGAAGAGGGCAGGTACTGGGAATGTCGTGATTTACTGATGGAAGGGACAGAGGGGTGAAGTTTTTGCTGAATCTGTCAGCCTGTAGGTTGGCTATATCTACAGCACTTGTGTATGTTGTGTCCTTGATCACCAGTTCTGAAGAGATCTGGGTGCTTCCTTTGAGATTGTGGACATATATGAAGAAGACCTTATGATTGCCTCTAGTAGATGTGGCCAATTTGGACTCAAAGTTTGCTTTAGAGGATTTCACTAGTGCTCTTATTTGCTTGTTCAGGCTAAGGAGAGATTGCTTCCAATTGGGCACCTGCTCCTTCTTGGTCCTGGACAGCAATTGTTTTACTTTTGTTATATAGTTTATTTATTACAGATGTCCACCAGACAGGTTTAGTCTTCCTTGTGGAGGAAGATTTTGTCCTTTCGGGTATTCCTGATTTCATGCATCTATATAAATGCTCGTATAGTAATTTGGTGTAGATTTGGACACTTTTGCCAGTTCCTACAGAGGTGGAAGGGGCTGTGAAGCTGGTTATATCATCCCTCAGGGGGTTGTAATCAGCTTTGGAGAAGTTTTTTTGTTTGACTCTAGCTAGGGGTGGGGGTGGGGGGGCAGGAGAGATGGTAATTTTGAAAGTGACCACTTTATGGTCGGATCTTACCAGGGAGGATGATACTGTAGGGGTTCTGCAGTGGTTACTCATGTTGGTTAATACCAAGTCCAAGATATTATCACCTCTTGTGGTGGCATTGACTAGCTGTTCCAAGGAATTTGCATTGATAAAATTGAGGAATCTCTGGGCATTTGTGGTCTGACATGAGTAGTTTTTCCAATCTATGGTTGGGTAGTTCACCCAGGATCAGAGTAAAGGGTGTAGATTTAATGGTGTGCAGTATATGGTGGTCATATTTGAGACTGTCATCTATTATAATAACTAGAAGTTTACTGTGAATTACAGTTTTAATTACAGTATTACTGATTTTATGGTAAAAGATTGCTTTTGATTTTGCCCTTTTTGAGGTGAAATGCATTAACTTAGTTTTCTTGGGGTTGAGTAGGAGGTTTCATTCTTTGAGCCAGGTTTCAACAGAGGAGAAAGATTTCTGGGGAAATGTCTTGGAGCTTATTTACTGTTGAGGCTGCACATATTAATGTGGAGTCATCTGCATACTGAACTAAACTAGCATGGTGAGTGAAAGTGTGGAGGTCATTAATAAATGCATTAAATAGTAGAGGACCCAGGATACAGCCCTGAGGGACACCTGTAGTAACTGGTTGAAAAGATGAGTGGGTTTGTTGCCATTTAACAGCTTGTTGCCTTTCAGATAGGTAACTAAGGAACCACAGTAAGAAATATTGTGAAAATCCTGTTGAGGAGAGTTGAATGAGCAGTTGCTGATGCGAGACAGTATCAAATGCTTTGACAAGTCTAAGAACGTGGTGAACACAAGCAGACCATCATTTCTATGTTGGTTTATTATTTATGTAAAATCTAGTAGAGCAGTAGTGGTGCTGTGCTGGGGCCTAAAGCCATGTTGTATTTCTGAGAGCAGGTTATTTGAGGTTAGGTATAGCTGCATATGGATGCATTTCTCTATTATTTTAAAGATGGGGGAGATAATCGTTATTGGTCTGTAGTTATTAAACTTTGTAGATGTGCTTCCTTTGTGCAGTGGTATGATGTAGGATTTTTTCCACAGTGATGGGATGCATCTTTCTATTATGCACCTATTAATTATAATGGATACAGGGAAGGCTATGACTTCTACAGCCATTTTAGGCAGTTTGATGATAGTCTACAGCTACAGAAGTAGTTTTTAGTTTAAGAAGCAACTTCCTTACAAGTGAGGTAAGTACTGGACTAAAGTTGAAGAGCTGTGCGTAGCTTTGATTGGACAGGGGTAGAGTGAGGGAGCAGATGTGTTAGTGTCTAAAAGAGATAATATTGATTGTATAAAAAAGGATTTAAACTGTATGGGAATAGAGTCTGTCATATCATCTGTTTTTAGAGAGGGACTAGTGGTCTTGCCAGGATGGAGTAGTTTATTTAGCAATGACCAAAAAAGTTTTGGGGTGTTTATATGTTTGTCTTGTAGGTTGTTATAGTATGTTTGCTTGTCTTGTTTGACATTTAGTTTTGCAAAGTTTGTAAGATGTCTAAATTGCTGGAAGGTATTTTGAGTTCTATTTTTATACCAATTTTTCCCGGCCTCATCCCTTTTTATCATGATTTTTGTTTGTTTCTTTTGTTGGCCATGGTAATGGTTTGGACTTTACTCTTTCATTACATACTGGTGGCAAATTATTTAAGGTCTGTATGAATACATTATTAAAATGTTGTACAGCAGTATCTAGCAGCATTGCTCTAAGTACATTTCAGTTATATTTTTTAGTATTGCATTGAAAATATCTTTGCTGAAATTAGTTGTATTTTATATTTGATTATAGATAGCGTTTATCTATGCTATGGTGAGTTTTAATTCTACAATCCACCTGTACCATGACAACAACCAAGACAGCTAAAACATAAGATTACATGGATACACAGTTAAACACCATCTGTCTTCTTGTCTTTAGGGTAGTATACCTAACTTTGGGGGCTGTATGGGGTATAAAAAGAGCCGTAAAGTGATTAAAATTGCAGACCTGTTACTCTAACTCTTCTATGATTGATTTAAACTCAGCATTTACTAAGCATGTTACTTGTACTAGTTTAGTGTAACAGTAATGTATTTTCTGGGTATAGAACACTCAGGATAAGTGGAAAAAAGAATTGCCAGCAGCAGAAGTACAAACCATATCGATATGTATTTACCAGCAGAGAGACAAAGTGTAGAAGTTTTGTACTTTGGCAGAAACTATTCTTACACATTTAATATAAAAGCTTCACTGGAGTAAAAACACATTTCCCGGCTACATCTTTACATTTATACTGTTTCTAATACAGCATGCAGTCATTCTTGAATGCTGCCGTGTTATCAGTTGCTGTTTATTTTCTGAGGTTTTTGGCAATTGCTTGCTACATATTCTTGTGCACAAAAGCACTTCCTGAGTTTTGGATTACATGTTTGTTCCATTATTTTGATACTGAAATGACCTGCTAAAGAGAAAAGTTACACTGTCCTTCAGGAATTACTTGTCTCTTTCTCTTTCATATTCTATATACCTGCTGTTTACCTGCTCTCCCTGGCAATAATGACTCATCACATCTTTCACTGATTTTTTGTTAGTTTTTCCCTCCTCTGTTTATTGTTCCTTAGTTTGACGTAATGATCAGTACTCTTACTTCAGAAAAACGTTAACATATTTACCCATAATCCCTGCAGAAATCCTTTCAAGTGATGTTACAGAGTGAGGAACATTTTACAGATAAGATGAGTAGTAAACTGAAATTTAGTTAAAGGACAGAACAGGGTTTGATCGTAATGTTTGCGTTTAATTCAGATCTATTGAAAGACTGCAGTCTCTGAAATGTTCATAGGATATTTGTTAGTAAACCTGCTTTGACCACCTGGTTTCATAGAGCTGAATATATATATATATATATATATATATATATATATATATATATATATATATATATAAAAAATTATGTATGTACACACACACACACACACACACACACACACACACACACACACACACACACACACACACACACACACACACACATATATATATATATATTTACAGTTTTGCAGTTATGGCTCCATTTATTGCAGAGCCCCTTCTCTAAAAAATGCACCTTCTTATTTCCTAGTTACTTAGTAGTTCATCTACTTTGAAGGAAATTAGACACAGAGTGAGAGCAATGCCTGAGGTCACATTTTTATTACTCGCAGATAGTCTGTGCATATAGACCATACATAAACAGAGGACTAGTGCTTGTACAGTCACTTATATAGGGTTGTATTGGCTCATCTTCATGGAGCTACACATGATGCTTAGTACAGCACATTGTTCTCACTTTTTAGTATTCTTCTGGGGTAAATGATGCTTAATTGTCCACAGACAACGTCCACAGATGAGATAACTCGTGTAGTTCTAGAAGAGCCCCAGTCTCACTCATGTGTGCATTCAGAACTTTGCCATTAACTTCACTAGTCAGTAGGTCAGACATTAAATGGATTTTTTATTCATTTGCAATTTTCTTTGTTCTTCCATTGTTTTTCTTTTATTTGTATTTTTTTTTTTGTAGAGTGGTGCATCAGACTCATTGTTCTGTATAGCAGTCTCGTGTATCAAGTTAGGGAACAACTCAGGACTGTGAATATATTGACTCATTCTACTTATTAGGCATGTCAACACATTCACTGTCTGAAACTCTATCATCAGGGTTCACTTTACATGGGGCATCAGTGTCTCTAGCCATTACAAACGTATGTTTCAGCTGGTCAGAATGCCTATTGTAGGAAATCACTGAATCTTTTCATTGAACCTGTTATTAAACTAAATGTGTTTTATCTACCATAATTCCTGGAATCCACATTGGACCTCCTCCAATGGTCTGCTGGAGATGCAAAGAAACGTCATTGAATGGGGTCTTTTTTGCACACTTGTGCTTGGACTTTTCCAAGTGCTGTTTCTTTCTAATAATCTCACCCAGAGTTGGTTTCAGGAAGTTCTGTCTGGGTTTGGTATTTCTGCTTAAATAGTGCTGCAGATGTTTGTCATGTAGTATAATTTTCTGTAGCTATATATATTATAATGGACAAAAATGAAATTTTGACTTTATTTTCTGACATGGCATATGCTGATTTCTTCGTAAGTGCTTTGAAGATTTCTTTGAATTTTTTCAGCTAACCAGTTTGTAGCAGGGTGCAATGTTACAGAAGGGGAAATGTGTTATTCCATTTTGCTTGGCAAAATTACAAAATTCTTCTGACATTGACTAGGTAGCCTGGGTCCCATTGTTAGTGACGTATTCTCTGGTAAACCATAAGCAGCTGTCTTCTCAAATGACTAATGCTAGCTTGGGACATGCTTTAAAGCAGAGGTAATAATTCTCTTCATTTTGAATATGCTACTAATACAAATTCATCATTCATAAGCCGTGATACAAAATCAGTGCGTAATCTTTCTTACAGCATCCTGGAAGTTCCCATGGGTATGCTGGTTGCTGGCCAGGCATTATGCTCCACCTAAATTGACACACAAGCATTTGCACATATTCTCAATCTTATTATCTAGGTTTAGCCACCAGACTAGTCTTATTTCATGCTTTCATTTTAACAATGTCACTGCGACCTATATGGAATTCTTCCAATACAGCTTTTCTCAGTTCACAGGAAACTATTCAGTTGTATTCTTGAGAACAGGTAAGTAAAGTCAGAGTCACAATGTACTTACAAAAATGGTACACTTGAAAAGTATGGGCTTGTCTTGTTGCCAGTTTGTTAACTTGTTGGACTACGTGTCTAGGTTGTACTTCAACTCAAGCTGATTCTGACTATCCCATTCATAGCTGTCTGAGATACATCCTGCTGAACGCAGGTGCACTACAGTGAACATGTGATACAAATGCAGCCTGCTGAACACAGGTGTACTGCAATTAGCATGTGATACGAGTGCAACCTGCTGAACCCAGGTGCACTGCAATTAGCATGTGATACAAGTTCAACCTGCCGAACACAGGTGCACTGCAATTAGCATGTGATACAAGTGCAACCTGCTAAACACAGGTGCACTTCATTGCGCATGGAGTACAAATGCAGCCTGTTGAACACAGGTGCATTGCACTGAGCATGGGATACAAATGCCGACTTCTTTGCAATCGTAGCAAGTAGGCAAAGCCCTTACTTGATGTACTAGTAGCTGTTTAAGTCCAGTCTTGTTATCTGGTTGATGCTTTGACCATAGTTAGCTAACAGCTCAGGTATGATGTAATCTGGCAGTATCTTGTATGGGAAATAATCTAACAAAATGTCCATTAATTTACTCTGAAGGCAAGTTGAAGACAAACTGAAAATTGTCAGTCTTACATATCGGAGTAACCATTATGTTTTTGAAGATTTGTCTCCTACAAAGTTTGATCAGTTTATTCTGAAATTTATTTTCAAACTTTGAGTTTTTTTGTCTTCGTCTTAGATTTTTTTACAACTATATGTGCCTGTGCTATACAGTTTTGAAGAATCATAATGTTCTCTGCATTACTTTGGGTATGTCTAAGTAAACAGGGTTTTGCATGTTGCATGAGTTCACTGACACTTTGAAAGATGGTATTTGGGATTCAGAAAGCTGGTACACAGATATTTGGGATTCAGAAAGCTGGTACGCATAGTACAAATTTGGTACACTCTAACTCTGTATTGCATTAAGTCTGTTGCACACTAAGTCTAGTACTCAGTAAGTCTGGTGCTAAGAAAGTCTGGTACAAAGTGTCAGTTACAATGAATTAATGTTCATACACAGGATGAAATTCCAAATCAGGGGAAATACACAACAGGGTAACATTCACAGGTGCATTCTATAGTGAAATCCATCTCTAGTGCAGATGACATCTGATGTGCAGTACTGAAAAAATGCTCGATTCAGATAGAAACTCTCAAATCTGTCTGCAAAGAGCCAGTGCACTGCAGTATGAAATGAAAGGTGTACACTGCTCATTTTCAAAGGTATAATGATCATCGCAGGGAAAGAAACTGCTCTTAGAGGTGCGGCAACAGGAGGGCTGCATAATGGTTATAGATAATGCAGGAAACGTTGGGAAAGGAATTATATTATTTAAGGGGTGCACAGTGTCACAAACAATGTTTGTGTTATATACTGCAGAAGGCAGATGGGGAATTACTTTATGTAAGGGGTACACAACACCATACATTTATTACTCTAAAAGCCGCTTGGGGGGCATCACTGATATACTGATGATGTACCCATTTCTGCAACCTACTTCTTGTTTACATCTCATTTATTTTATTTCATTTTATTTATTTTCTTAATATTTTTTTACCGGGAAAGTCTGACTGGGAGAGAGCCCATTTTCACCGGAGGCCCAGGGAGAAACACTCCAGATGCATGTCTTTGGAATGTGGGAGGAAACCAGAGCACATAAAGGAAACCCACTCGAATGCAGGGAGGACATGAAGACTCCTCACAGAAGGCACCCCAGCCGAGATTTGAACAGGAGAACTCTTGCTGTGAGGCAACAACGTTAACTGCTGTACCACTGCCCTGCCCAGGGGCATCATACTCTGACTGGTAGCAAAAAAGTACAGATTCCTGTCATGTATTGTAGCTGTATTGGTCTGTGGTGCTGCAAGTACAGTCGAGTGGACCCAAGGTTGAGGTTATGGTGTTGTGAAGATAGGTGAAGGCTGTCAGCCTAGCCAGATAGAATTTTATAGATAATTCTGTCATTTGTAAATATTAATATAAGCCACAGGCTTGTTCTCTTAAATGGAAAAAAAATGCTGTTAGATGTGGAACTGCAAAAATGTAACAACAGTGCACTCTACTGTAAGAAAGCTAAGTCAAGCATTTTATGATTGTCTTTGATGTCAAAATTTGGAGCCGATATGTCTGGATGAAGGAATTCTGCATATTGTTTTGAGGCCAGAGTTAAAGGCTAGAATTTGTATGTATAATTTCTTTTAGTTTTCTGATTCCTGACCAGCTGCAAGATCAAAGGGGATATTAACCTCTGAGAGTCTGTAAGCCTAGGAACCAGAAAGAAATGATGCAATCTGAAATTAATCAGTGGTACTGTGCTATCAATTTATGGACGGAAAGAATGAGGGCATGAGAGCATTTGTCTTGAGAACATCCAACTCACCACTCTGCCTGTTTTCTATATGTAAGTAGGATCTTAGACATTAGTGTTTCTCTTAGAAATAGCTAGGAATTAGGAAGATTAGATTAGGTGTTTTTCTGTGTTGATGTTAGAACTTTTCTATGGTATTATTTTAAGTATTTCTTTGTGATCTCTGAACTCTTGACTGGCACTGTGTAGTAAGAAGTATTGTCTTGTGTTTTTATTATTTATTATTACATATTTTTAAACCTTTCAACTGTGGCTGTTTTATGTAGAGTTAATTTAAGCTCTAGAGTACATTGCATGTATATAGTGATACTGTACCAAGTCACAGTCACTCTAATAAGCCTTGACTGTTCAGTCACACTTACCATTTGGATAATAATATTGTACAGTAATAATTGGACACCCTTTCAGACGAGCCTTTGAGTAGCTAATATTAGTTGATGGTGGCAGCCGGTACTACCGTATAGTCTGGGTAAAAGGGGCACAGCTGGAGAACCTGTGCCAGCCTTCCCCAGGAGTGCCTGTGTGATTGTATATAACTCTTATCTCAAAGTGTGTGTGTGTCAGCTACTTCAGCAGGGACACAAAGCACTGGTTGAACAGAGAGGGTGCTGAATGCTTTAGCTTGACAATAGGCTGAGATCTGGACCCTATAGCTGTGCCAGTGGGGAGTCTTACTGGGGACCTGGAGAGAAAGGGAGAAACCAGCCCCAAACTGACTGTGTGTGTATTTATTATCCTTTCCCTATATGGACACCTCTCACTGGTGTTAGTGATGAGGATTGAGGCTCCTTGATTGCTGGGCCAGTGCACAGGCATCACTGGTGTTACTGTACTTCAACAGCAGTGGCAGCTGTATGAAAAGGACACTGCATATCATTAATCTAGCTTTGTTTCTGTGCATGTGTTAAAACTGCTGCTTAGGAATCAAGTTCTGTGCTAGCATAGCAGTAACACATATTTAATTCTGATGCTAATGCACCTTTGCAATGCTGTACTTTGGGAATTTGATATGTTTGCATCTTATCTGGAAATTTCTATGTCTGACTGATGTTGACACTTCCAGCCAAGTATTACATACAGCAATCCATTTATCAGCTGCTATCAATAAGAGACATCTACCTTCCTTTGTTCACTGGAAATGCATTTCACTTTTATCATCACGATACAAGCAAAGTGTTCCTTGCAAAGGGACACAGCTTATTTCCCTCTGAAAATCACTATATTCACTCACTGGAGGACATGTGTAGCTTGTCTAAACTCTGCACACTGCTGTTACCATGGCAATATTAATTGTCTATGAAGTAACCAAGCATTATAAGGAGTCAGCTGGTTTCAAGCATGTTGACTTTCACCTCTCTTTCCATGTGTGCTTAAATTCCTGCGTCTGCCTGCCACCTTTCTGAATGTTACTCTTCAGTCCTTCTGTACCAAACAACATAAGGTCACTACAAAGATTACTTGGGAAAACAGTTAAACATCGTCTCTCATCTCACCTTCTTGTAAGGCGGAATGCCCAAACTGTAGATGCATTAGAAGATTTAGAAATGATTTGGCTTTGCAAACCTGTGCAGCTCTTACATTATGGATTTAAATTGGTCATTTATTAAATATTTAAATTAGTATATTACCATTTTTTGTAATATATTATCTTGGTGTAGAATGTTATGGTTAAAGTGGAGGAAAAAGCATTTCCCCTAGTACAAGTCATACCCAGATGTACCACTGACTATTAGACAACATGCAGTTTCACTTAAAACAGCTAATATAAAAGCATTACTGGGTCAACAACTGTGTTCATAACTTCAGCTTCATGTTTTCAGAATACAGCTGCATAATCACTGTAGGACAAGTTCTTGTTACTAATTTCATTCTGTGGTTTGCAAAATCATCTTGCAGCTATTCTGTAACACCAGAACATTTGGGATACAGTTTGTTCCATTATTTTGATGAGGAGATGTGTAAAAGGAAAATGATTTTCCTGGAATTATTTGCTTCATTTACTTCAGTTTTCTCTGTGCTGACTCACCACTTCCTTCTTTGCAGTGACAGCTGCCTTCTTGTTGGTGCCTTGCGACTTTGTTTATTGTTTCCTAACTTTCATAGGTTCATAGATAGATTAGTACTAGGCTAACTGCCCTTCTGGGTCATTTTAAGCCTAGCCAGTTACCCCATGTGAGAATCAAACCCTGTACCTTGTGTCTGTAAGGCAAACACCTTAACCATTATGCCAACCTCCCACCCCCAAACTGCCCAATGCCCAATGTAGATGCATTAGAAGATTTGATGTAATGATAAACCTAACAGACCTACCTGTACTCTCTATGGAAATAATTTTAGTGGTGTTGTAGACTACACAGCAGATCATTTTTATGGCTGGGATGAGTAATAAAGTATATTTCAGTTATATGGTAGAAAGGGCATTGAAGTTTCCATCATGTAGATTTATCAAGAGACTACAGTCTCTGAAATGTTTTTCAAGACATTTACTGTATACCTGCTTTAACTCACATCTGGTTTCACAGAACTGAACCTTTTTTTTTTTGCAATTACTGTCTTGTCCATCACTGAAAATACACAAACCCACATTTCATGGAAATCAAAGAGTAAAAAGGCCAAAACAATAGTTCAGTAAAAACTGCAGGAAAAACCTAGCCAAGCTAGTTTTGTGCTGTATAATAAACTTCAGATGTTGAAGCAAAGAATGGTGCAAATTGGTGAACTGTATCATTCATATTCTGCAGTAGTTGTGTTTTGCAGCTGTCTGAACCACCAGAACTGAATGTAGATGCATTACACTGAGCCTGTAGCACCAGTTCAACCTTCTCTGTCCTTGTAGCCTCTGTGACAGATGTGTTTAGTGCATGTTGTGGTAGCTAAGTCATGACCCAGTTCTACCTGGGTGCTGCTTAGATCATGGTTCATAGGTTCATAAGTTGGTACTAGGCTATCGGCCCTAGGGCCTATACAAGCCTAGCCATAACAATTCCCTGGCTATTTCTTCCCATACTATTTACTTCCCTGGACCCCTGTCTAGCAGGGTGACTGACGTGATCTCCAGGGTGAATTTCCTTTCTCCCATCCAATCATCAAGGTTCCTTTTGAAGAGGGCCAAAGAGGCACTCTGCTTGACATGTATGGGCAGTCTGTTCCAGAGTCTGGGGAGTCTCTGGGTCAGGAACCTATCCCTCCTGCATGTTTTGTTTATTGTGATGACAAGGTTTAGATCCCTGGAGCGTGTGGCTTTGTGGGATTGTGATTTCTTTAAGTGCAGCATGTCCAACAGCTCTTGGTTTGACATGGCCTTGTATGTTAAGCAGAGATCACCTTGGAGTAGACGATATGTGACAGAGTATAGCTGGAGTTTTTTAAGGTGGTCAGCATAGGGCATCTGCTTTAGGCCTGTGATTCTTTTAGTGAGGTATTTCTGCGGCCTTTCCAATTGTTGCAGATGTCTTGAGGGGTACATACCAAATGGGGCGTTGTATTCTATAATGGGTCTAATGAGAGATGAGTACAGTGGGACAATGACCTCCTTTTTTCTGGATGAAAAGCCCTTAGTGATGAGGTGTGCCACATAGAAGGATTTCCTGACTGTTATGGTGATGTGGTTATTGAATGTGAGACCACTGTCCACCTGTGTCCCTAAGTCTCTTATCACACTTTTGGTGTTTAGTATACTGCCACCTATGTGGTAATTCACAGGTACATGTTTTTTCCCAAAGGGGATAACTATACATTTCTTGGCATTGAGCTTGAGCCCATGGCTCTGGCACCAAGCATCTGTTTCTGTAAGGCCCTTTTGTAGAGTATCAACATCATTTGGGAATTCAATAATGGTTTCCAGTTTGCAGTCATCTGCGAACTTTGTTAGCCAGAACCCCTTAGTGTTGGCCTGTACTTCAGAGAAGTAGATGCCAAACAAGAGAGGTCCCAGGACTGAACCCTGAGGTACTCCACTTGTCACTTGCCTGGAGCTGGATTTGGAGTCAGCTACTTTTACAGTGTGGATTCTGTCAGTAAGCCAGTTGGCAACTCATCGAGTGACGTAGGGATTAATGCCCAGCTTAGTAAGTTTATCTATGATTCCAGAGTGGTGGATGGTGTCAAAGGCCTTGGCGAGGTCCAGATAGGCTGTGTGGACTGCCTTACCCTCGTCCACGGCTCTGGAGACTGATTCAAAGAAGTCAATCAGGTTCAGGAGACAAGATCGGCCCTTCACGGACCCAAACTGGGTGGGGTCCAGTGTTTTAAGGTTGTCAGTTTCTTTTTTTATAAGTTCCATGATAATATGTTCCATGGCCTTGCAGATCAGGCTTGTCAGACTGATGGTTAGTAAAAGGTTCACTTACTATGTAGCCTGACAGTATCTTCTGCATGTGTACCAGACTATAACAATTTTCATGAATGTAGTTTATCCTGCAGGCAATGTCAACAAGGTAAGCTCACACTGGAAATGTATTCTCATTATGATATATTTGTGCATTCACTTGCTCCTGCAGAGCAGTTCTTTACCCTTTTTATAGTCCTGTGTGATGATTCTAAAGATTTGTATTCTACATATGTTGACCAGTAGATTTCATCATGATGGCTACTTTTAACAACTATATATTTCTGTGCTTCATAGTTCTGAATAATCATATTATATTATGCAACAACTGGAATGCCCACAGGGATATCTTACTAAAATGATTCAAGGTCTAAACAAAATGCCCTACATTTACTAACTCAGAGCTCTGTCACAATACTCTGTATTCTACAGACTGCTAAGATGTGACATGTGTCTGCCATAGAAGGCATCCTCCGACCCAATACTGATGCACCTGCTGCACAATAGCAAGTCAAGTGGCATCAGAAATACTCAGTCTAGAGATCTAAACCTCTTCTGCAACATCACCAGAATGGTTTGGAAGGACAAGTATATCTCAAAGAGGATACCACTGCTCTGGAAGCGACTCCCCTTTCACATAAAACAAAGCTCATCCCTGTCTATATTTAAGCACAATTTGGATCTATGCATAGGTACTCGGAAATTTACCCCAGGAATATTCCCTGTACTACTAAAGGATACAGGTAGCTCCTAAATGCTTTATCGCATACACAATTCCCCTCAAATTATCTATGGTATGATCCCAGTTATTCTCACTAGGAGTTGTTGTTTGTCTTTCAGCTTTTCCCGGTTGGGGGTCGGTAATTCTCACTAGGAGTAATATATAATTATCAACCATGGGATGTGTGATGATGTGAGATATTGCCAGCTATGCCAGGACAAGTAGGGCAGTGGCTGTGTAACCTAAGCCAGCATAGCTAGCTGGAATTTTGTAAAGAATTATATATCATTTGTATATCAAACTGGTTAGTACAGATGCTTATGTTGAAAAATGTATTAGTAAAGCTGCTTGTGTTAAAAATGTACCAACTATGTGCCCTACTGGACAGAAAAAGAAATGTACATGTATTATTGTAACTGTTTAAATGTATACGTTTTAACAGAGAATACTGGAAGAGAATAGGTTAATCTCAATCTACCTGACTTTGAAAAATAGTAATAAATTAAATTACTGGGCCTAGGCCATAAAGATGTTATCTTAAATTCTAAATGCAGCCAGAGAGAAAAAGTTTGTACTAGGAAACTTTCTGCATTGACATTGGGGTGAACTAACTGCTACTCTGGTAGGGTGAAGGTTTGAAATTATTTTATGAGTTCCAGGAGCTGCAGCCAATCTTAGCAAGGCTCTCTATGTGTACATTATTGACACATATGTGATAATTCCTGACAGCTTCTAGCCAAGGTAGAAGAATGGGAACCAGAAGTCAGATGACCAGATGTATGTGATGTCATTCTGTTATCCAACACTAAAAATAATGTTTAATACTAGGTGAGACTAATGTCTCAAGACACTCTGTGTTTTTGTAGCCTGACAAAGAAGGATCTCTAATCTACTTCATCTTGTCTTGCTCTAGTAATTAATCAGGGAATAATAATTCTTTAGATTAGTCAGGAAAATAGAGTGAGATTAGTTAAATATTGTTTTTTTCTGTAACTGTGTGAACCTGTGCAATTGTGTTATTTTTAACATTTCCTGTGATTGAAACTCTGGTGTTTATTGCAAATAGATATTTAGCATTTTTGTGTTCTTTTATTATTTATTATTAAATATATTTAAACTATTTCTTTGTGGTTGGCCCTTTACAGAATATTTTAACCTTTGAAAATACTTATATATTTTGGTGACACTGTGGCCACTCCTGAAAACCTGGTTGTTTGGTCAACATTACCATTTTTATTAATATTAATTTCACTCAGTATAATTGGGTATGCTTGCAAGAGCCTTAGAGTAGCTGGCTGTGGGGTGTCTGGTGGCAGTGCAACTGCCTTATATTCTATTATACCAGAAGGGGCATAGCTAGTAATTGTGTGCCAGCCTTTCCCATATGTGTGTGCGTTTGTGTGTGTGTGTGTGTGTGTGTGTGTGTGTGTGTGTGTGTGTGTGTGTGTGTGTGTGTGTTAGCTACTTGGAGCAGAGACATGAAGTACTGGTTTCACATAGAGGGTGCTGGAGGACTTGGAGTTGACACTCAGCTGAGGACTTAACTTTACAGCTGTGCCAGTGGGTAACTTTACTGGGGACCTGGGGAGAGACAGAGAGAGAGAGAGAGAGAGAGAGAGAGAAACCCAGACCCCAGGCTGAGTGTGTTTCTTTTGTGCTCTTAAGAGAAATTGTGCTTGATGTAGGGAGCTGTTTCTGGAAACACTGGGTGTATCCATTTTTGTTCCAATTGAATGTCCCTCTCCAGTGCCAGTGGTGAGGATTGAGGGTTCTTGATTACTGGCCCAGAGTGAGGATATCACAGGATGGGTAAGGCCAATCTAACACCAAATAGGAGATATGAATTCAAGCACCAAAAGGGAAATTGGCAAGGCTGAAATAATCCATCAAGGGCAGCTAGCCTAGTACTTACCTATGAACCTATCCACTTTACTATGAAAATGTGTTGTTAAGCTGTGTTTGGTAGATCATAACAATTCAGTTATGATTAGTTATTTAGTTTTTAGAGGTGAGATTCAGACAGTTGATATTAATAGTTTAATTCTGGTGTACATAAGTCTGCTATATACTAACATTGGCACCCATTAAGGCTAGTATGTAGTACATAATTGAGTAATGCTGATACAAAAGAGGGATTTAAAATCAGGGCACAGAGAGAGGGGAGGTTTAGAGCTACCCTTCATATTGTAAACTGAATGTGGTAAAGAGAGCAACATATTTGTGGTACTGTATGAAATCTCACATTTGTCAGTACGCATCAATGAGCTGTAGTGTGAAATATGTGGTACACTGAAAAACATCTCAGTACACACTCTATTTAAATAACACTCTGATCTTTGCATGAAAAGGAACTGCACTTAGGGGGTTTTGGCAGCAGGTAGGTTGCAAGGTGGTGTGCATTTTATAGCTGTAGATAGTAAGGGAGGTGCTGTCGTGGAGGAATTGCATTATTTAACAGGTACACAGTGCCACAGTCTGTGTACATGTGTTATAAAGGGCAGAAGGCAGATGAGAAAGTGGTTTACATTACCAAAACAGCAAACAACATCACAAACTATGCTTCTTTGCTTTTTCATAGGAGGTTCTTGGGGGCTCAACTATTAGCAGATGGTGTGCAGCAAGACGTCACTGACAAGTAACAAAATATATGCATTAGACTATAACCTCCTCTCTTGCCAACGACATAGATTTTGGTCTGGCTGAAGCAGTTCAACAGCCCTATGGACTCTAACTGATGATATCCTACTAAAGATGAACAAAGGACAATGCAAGTGCCATTTTTACTGAACCGACAAAGGCATTCGATCTAATAGATCACAGCCTACTTTTACACATTATATAGGCATTAGCAAACTTGAAGCCCTCCCTTGGTTCTAAAGCTGTATCTCTAATCATCACTTCTGTGTTAAAATTCTTTCCTCTCTCTCTCTCTCTCTTCACTAGCTAAGGTGTTCCACAATGGCCCATTCTTGCCCCATTCCTTTTATCTATGTATATCAACAAACTGCCTCTGGACCTTCCTCACCTCCCACTCTTACTCATTGTCAGTGATATGGTACTACACTGATCACGTAAATCCCTCACAGCTTTACAAAAACAACTTCAATCAGACTTCTTCCATCAAATTCTCAAGATCAATAATAAAAAAAATACTCAGTGCATCCAAAATGAAAAAAAAAAATGGTCTTCATGACTAAACAAAAACTATATCAACCCTACACTACAAATCACTAATGACAACAATGCGATTATTGAAAAAATTAAAACATTTAAATAGCTGGGACTCAGGTTAGAGCCTTTTCTCACTTCATCATATACTTAGATAATGCAAGAAAGAAAATTAATCCATTTCTTTTCTGGGTTAAAAAATCTCCCCCTTTCTCTCAAAATCATCCAAAATCACAACAGGAAAAGGCATTTTTTTTATTCCAGCTACAATATATCCTTCCCTTAATAGGATATGCCTCAAAATGAAATCACACTCTCATTCAAACACTTGCCAATAAAGTAAGCAGGTTCATTACACACTCACTAAACCAAGAATGCCATTGCAAAACACTACAAAAAGCAAAATGGCTTCCTGTTAGAAAAAGGGCAGACCTGCTCCTCAGATCATAACTGTTCAAATGACTACAAAACCACACTTTGGCTCTACTAGCTTGCAGACTAATATGAGACTCCACAAACAACAATCGTAGAAACCTTGACTGCACTGTAAACGTAGTACAGGACCCTCAAACTAAAGCCCAGGGCACTTATCACTGCTTCTCTCTGCTAGGTCCCAAAATCTAGGAATACATACCAACCTCATTTAAAGACTCATCCTCTGATACAAAATTCTATTCTCAACTGAAAATGTCAAAATACCAGTGTGATATCTCAAATCACATAATGTAATCAAACCATAAACTCACACTTACTGATACATTTCCCTATTCCCTCTACTTTAAGCCCTTCATACATAAACCTCTTGTCTTACTAATGTACTGCTAAAGTACTTCACACTTTAGGTCTATATTGTAAGCAAAATCAGCCATCTATATAGCCTTCTGTTAAAGGATGCATTGATTTATATGTAACTGTATGTAGCAATGCAATGCATGTTTTATATACCAGCTCATGTGTCTCTGTGACTCTCCAGAAATTGCATATATGCATGTTTATATTACTATATATAACTCCTGTATGTTATAAACAATTGCATAATTATATATACTTTATCTCTGCAGTATATATTTCTGTAATTGCATAGTTAAGAAAGAACTGCTAATGACCCAAAACTGGACCACACATAAAACTGATTCCTTTATGTTATATGTACATTTACATTTAACCATATAACAGTCTAGTTTCTTCTTGAAAGTATTAAATTAATAGATTCTCTTGCATAAAGTGGTTTTGAGTTCCACAATCTAAGGATTGATTGACTTACAAAGTCATTTATTTTCTTAGTTTTGAGATTAACAATATATTAAGAACCTCTAAATCTTAGGTTACCACACTTTTCTCTTAAAATAAGTTTTAAACCGGATCTTAATTAATCATCTTTAATGGGCCTGTAAGCTAGGCATAGTTTTCCTCTAATGATTCTGTATAAAATGATGAACATATTCAAGGTTTTTAATCTTTCTTTTTTACGTAACTTGTTCAAATAGCTAACATTTTTGTGTATCTTCCCTGAATCTTTTCAAGGGTAATAAAATCAGCTGCTGGTAATGTACAAAACATTCAACTGTACTAAATGAACTAATCATGGAAGTGTGAAGGCTGCCAGCCTAGCTAGACATAATTTTATAGATAATTCTGTCATTTGTAAATATTAATGTAAGCCACAGGCTTGTTGTCTTAAATGGAAAAAATAGTGTTACATGTGGAACTGAAAAAAACGTAACAACAGTGCACTCTGCTGTAAGGAAGCCAAGTCAAGCATTTTATGACTGTCTTTGATCTTTAAAGTTGTCTCTAGCCGGTCTAGATGAAGGAATTCTTGCTATTGTTTTAAGGCCAGAGTTAATAGCCAGAATTTGCATGCATAAATGTTCTTTATTGCTCTGGTTTCTGCCCAGAGATGAAGAATGTAAATGTAGTTTCTGTTAGCCTGGGAACCCCAGGAAAGTGTAAAGAATAATGTAATGTGAACCAGGAATGTGATTTTAAAAACAGAGAGAATCAGAGAGCATTAAGCATTTTTTGTCTTGACCATCCAACTCAGCACTGCCTTTGCTCTATATGTAAGTTTATCTTAGACTTGCGTTTTCTCTTAGAAATAGCTAGAAACTAGAAAGATTAGACTGTTTTTCTGTGATGTCAGAACTGTACTACTGAATTATTTTAACTATTTCTCTGTGATCTCTGAACTCTTGACTAGCACTGTGTAGTAAAAAGTATTGTCATGTGTTTTTAATTACTTTTTATGAAATATTTTAAACCCTTTTAAATGTGGCTGTTTTGTGTAGAGATAATTTAAGCTCTAGAGTACATTGCATGTATATAGTGATCCTGTACCAAGTCACTCTAATAAGCCTTGACTGTTTAATCACACTTACCAGTTGGATAATAATATTGTGCAGTAATAATTGGACACCATTTTAAGGGCCTTTGAGTAGCTGATAAATATTAGTGGGTGGTGGCAGCTGATACTACCATATAGTCTAGGAAAAAGGGGCACAGCTGTAGAACCTGTGCCAGACTTCCCCAGGAGTGTCTGCATAGTTGTAGAAACTCTTCTCAAAGTATGTGTGTGTGTGTGTGTGTGTGTGTGTGTGTGTGTGTGTGTGTGTGTGTGTGTGTGTGTGTGTGTATGTGTGTGTGTGTGTGTGTGTGTGTGTGTGTGTGTGTGTGTGTGTGTGTGTGTGTGTGTGTGTGTGTGTGTGAGCTACTTGGGCAGGGACATGAAGCACTGGTTGGTTGTACAGAGAGGGTGCTGGATGTTTTAGCTTGCCCACTAGGTTGAGATATGGACCCTATAGCTGTGCCAGTGGGGAGTCTTATTGGGGACCGGGAGAGGAATGGAGCGACCAGCCCCGGACTGACTGCGATCTCTGTGTGCTCTTAAGAGAAACTGCACTTTACTGTGTGCAATCCTTTCCTCCTATGTGAGATGCCCCTCACTGGTGTTAGTGGTGAGGCTTGAGGCTCCTTGACTGCTGGGCCAGAGCATGGGCGTCACAGGATGTATACAAAATGTTTTAGACTTTTGGATCTCTTGTTTATGCTCTACTATGAATTACGCCTATCTTCTTCATAACCTTTACTCATAATTCTTGACAGTGTTTCTCAAATGTAAAATCCTTGCTAATTATGATGCCTAGATCTTTTATATGATCTACCATTTCCAATATGGTACATCCAAGTTTTATTTCCCGATTTACTACAGCTCCAAAAACAATAACCCTGCCTTTATTGTAACTGAACTTTAATCCAACTGATATTGCCCATTTGTGAATCTCTTGTAGATATTGATTCAAGTAATCAATGCCATGTGTGCAGTTTATCTCTGCTCATATTTTGCAGTAATCTGCATATTTACTAAAACAAATTTTTTTAGAGTGTGGCATGCCTGCAAGTATTTATTTACTTATTTGCATTTGTTTACCAGGATTGTCCACTGGGCTATAGTGAGCCCATTTTCAGTGGAGGCCTAGGGAAAAATAGCTCCACACTAAAATGAACAATACATAATATAAACAATACACAACACACAAATACATAACTTACAATACAGTACAGTAGATCAGCATGATCAGGCCATACAATACAAAGGTTGCAGTTGACAATTGAAAAATCAGAGTACAGTATTAAGAGTACAATATCAAGGATAAAGTGTTTTACACAACTTAGAATATGACAAGTTAGGATATAGCAAATAATTAACACTTGTGAAGTTATAAGCTTGAATATGGGTGAGTAAATGTAGCAGATATAAGCAGCATTGTAATTAAGTGTTTTGAGATAGAGTTATATCAGAGTAGTAATAAATGAAGGTGTGGGGTAGTATAGAAGAGGGAGTCAGGAGGTGGGAAGTGCCATTTTGGCACATGTGCACTACCATAGAGAGAAAAGGCAGAAATGAGAGCCATGTGGACGAAAGATACCTAAACAGTTCCAGTAGTAGTAGTAGGAGCAACTGGTCTTACAAAAAAGAATTTACAATTGTATTTAGATATGTTACCATTTCCTGTAACACTGCATGAATTGCAGAAGGAGTCATTACTGGGCACATTTCGGGTGCTGCAAAGAGCACTTTTGTCTAAAATCAAAGAGTGAAACAATACTAATTTCATGAACTTTAGTCATACTTTGACTTAAGAATGGGGTCCATTCCTGTCATGGTATTAGTAACCCAAAAGACTTGGAGAAATTAAAAACGAGGAAAGGTGTTGTCTCAAGGACTTTTTAAAGAGAGCCGGAATGCTGGTAGACCTAATTGCTGGCGGGAAGGTATTCCAAAGTTTTGCAATAGTAAAGGAATGGAGCAGCTGATCATCTTAAAGGTTTGTTTTTTCTACTGTTTTTACTATGTCCAGCAGTAATTGATTTTTGGAATGGAGAGATCTATTTGGATGGTACTGCGTGAGTAGAGTAGAAAGGGCGGTGCAGTTCTATGGCTTATATATAAATTTGTGTGCAGCCATTAATTGTAAATATGTAAGATAATGTGGGAGTTCTAGCCAATTTAGTAGACATAATGAGGAACAATGGTGAGATGAATATTTTGGATTGGTTACAAATTTAGCAATTTTATTGTAGCATGTCAAGTTTGGATGTCAGAGAGGACTAGATGTTGGTAAGAAGAGGGGCACCATATAGAAGAGATGGTAGCAGAAAGGAAGAGGCTAGGGACAGTTTTGTGGAGTGGCCGAGGAAGTATTTGCATCTATAGAGGAAACCCAGTTTTTGATGTGTTTTTTGATATTGCTGTGAATATGCAGGCCAAATGTTAGGTTTTCATCTATGATGACATCTAGTAGTTTTTGTATTTGGTACAATTTTAATGATAGTGTTATTTTGAGAATGAACAGTGAATTCAACCTTGTTTAGGCTGGTGTTTTTTTTTTTTAGGGATAAATAACACAAGTTTAGTTTTATTGGGGTTTAAGGCAAGAAGATTACTGGCCATCCAAGTTTCAGTAGAAGTAAGTGCACTATGGGTGAGTTGCTGTATCTCTGATGTAGACCTGGCAGTGCAGATGATGGTTGAGTCATCTGTGTATTGGACAATAGTACCTTGACTAAGAGTGGTGTGGAAGTTGTTGATGAAAATGCTGAATAGAAGGTGTGCAAATATGGATCCTTGGGGAACACCTGTGGTTGTGTTAAGGAATGGAGAGAAAGAATGTTGCCACTTGGTAGATTGTTGCCTATTTGCGAGGTAGTTTGAAAACCAGTTTAGGGTTGGAGGTGAGATGCCTAAGTTAGAGACTTTAATGAGAAGAAGCGGGTGGAAGATCATATCAAAGGCCTTAGAAAAGTCTAAAAAGAGCAAAGAAACAATTTTTCCAGCATTTTGGGCCTGGTTAACTGTATCCATGAAGGATATAAGAACTGGGGTAGTACTATGACCAGGCCTAAAACCACATTGAGTAGGAGAATTTGGTTATGAAGCAAGTAATCAAGAAATTGAGTGTGAATACATTTTTCTAAGATCTTAGAGATGGGTGAGAGGATAGCAATACGTCGAAAGATGGAAATGTCAGTATTGTTACTGCCTTTATGGAGAGAGAGAATATATGTTTTTTTTCCAGATTAAAGGTACGGGGGACTCCTGAATAGATCTCTTAAGAAGTATGCTGATGGGGTAAGCAATAGAGTGCAGGAATTCTGGAGGTAGGTTGTTGGGGGTGGGTTGGTGCCTGGTTTGAGTTTAAAAAGCAGTTTTTTTATAGTGGGGGTAGGTATAGGTGATAGAGAAAAGGTGGGTGATGAGGAAGTAGAGGTATTTTGTGTAGACAGATCTGGAGGGGCTAGGCTAGTTTGTGGAAAGGTGCTGGTGAGGTTAGCTATGATATTAATGAAGTATGAGTTAAACAGCAAGACTATTTCAGTGGGTGTTTCATCCGGATTTGGACAAGAATTATTCTTTGAGCCTGGATTTAGTAAGAAATTGATTGAGTACCAGAACTTTGAGGGGTTTTGCTTAAGCTGGTTTTGTAAACTAAGGTAGAGTTCTTTTTTATTTTTAGTGACTAGACGTTTTACCTGATTATGAGGCTGTTTAATTATATCGTGTTAGGTCAAAAGGAATTTTGTTTTTTTTGCCATGATTTCCAAACTTTTTCCCTGGCAGTTATGAGTTGCATTGTGGGTTTGGTAAGCTAGTTGGCATGATTAGATTTTACTCTTTTTTGACAGAGTGGGACTGAATTGTTTAGGATCCTGAGAAATGTTGAGTTGAAGAACTCGACAGCCTCATTGATGGGAAGGAATTTTGGTGCATCCCAAATGATGCTTTGTAAAGTTTCATTAAGGGTAGTTGGGCAGAAGTGGGATAGGTCTCTAGTTTTGTAAACTAAGGTAGAGTTATTTTTCGTTTTTAGTGACTAGACGTTTTACCTGATTATGAGGCTGTTTAATTATATCGTGTTAGGTCAAAAGGAATTTTGTTTTTTTTGCCATGATTTCCAAACTTTTTCCCTGGCAGTTATGAGTTGCATTGTGGGTTTGGTAAGCTAGTTGGCACGATTAGATTTTACTCTTTTTTGACAGAGTGGGACTGAATTGTTTAGGATCCTGAGAAATGTTGAGTTGAAGAACTCGACAGCCTCATTGATGGGAAGGAATTTTGGTGCATCCCAAATGATGCTTTGTAAAGTTTCATTAAGGGTAGTTGGGCAGAAGTGGGATAGGTCTCTAGTTTGCTTATACTGGTGTTTACTTAGAGTTGGGGTAGTTTTATGCAGTATAAAGGCAGGTAGGTGGTTACAAATACTATTAGGTAGCGTCCCTGAGGACAAGATTCTGTTTGAGTCAGAGACCATATCCAGTCCTGGATTGAGCCATTGTCATTGTTTTTGTTGGATCTAGTTATGTTGGCGATTAGCTGAGTAAAGATATATAGGTTGATGTTGGTGGTAGGATGGTGGTGAGAGATATTAAGCCAGTTAATATTCACGTCTCCCAGAATGATTCTTTCATTTTTTTATATTATTTGTTGTCCAGGCAAGGATTTCTTCTAATATAGGGATGTTATTGCCGGGGGGGGGGTATATACAGGACTACAATAGAAAGGTTTTTACAGTTATTCATTTTTAGGAAGGCTTTTAATGTTTCAGTTGTGGAAAATTGTGGGATAGGCTTAGTATATGGAACTATAGTAAAGGCATTTGGGTAATCAGAGCAACACCTCCACCTTTTTTTACTGGGTCTAGCTAATCTTAGACAAGCAAAGCCAGGGGGCAGAAATTCAGTGTCTTTAATGTATGGGTTTAACCAAGTCTCAGTAGCGGCTATGATATCTGGTTTGTTGTGAGCTATCCAGGCATGCGATTGTGGGATTTTCTTTCTGATACTTTGAAGGTTAAAGGTTGTGAAGTTTAGAGATTTATAAGAGTTAGGGGGTTGAGAGTGATGTTAAATAGGATTGGCCCAAAATTGACCCCAGAGGTACCCATTTATTTAGAGGTAGCCATCTAGATGCTTTCTCGTAGAGGTTCACACACTGTGATCGACCAGTTAACCAGTTGTTAATCCAGTCTATAGCATAGTCACTAATCTGTATTTTTTAATCCCTCAGTAATTTGACAGTGTTCAAAATGTCAAAAGCCTTTGAAATGTCCATGTATACAACTGCAAAACTGCAAATTACTTCCATTGGTCTCTTAGATAGTTGATATCTTCACTGAAATTTGTAAAACATGTTAATGCTGATCTAGTTTTAATAAAGCCAAAGTGGGAGTAGTCCATCTCTCTCCCGCATTTTTGATCATCCATTAATAGGTGCAGAATGCATCTTTGATAGACCGTTCCAATTATAGATATTAAGTTTATTGGTCTATAGCTTTCAATAATTTGTCTTCCTCCATCTTTGTAGATAGTTGCGACACAGGATTTTTTCAGTCATCAAGTACAAATCCCAGACTCAATAATTTTTTTTAAATATCTAGGTCAACTGTATTATTAAATCATTGAAAATAAGACATATAATTTGTCCAGGTATAGCGTGCAGGCTCATTGCACTATAATTGTTGACCTTAGATATAGCAGCTTTTACAATTTTTGCTTGATACTGGGGCAGTTAGTATGAGCTGGAAGGGATACTTTAATCAGGCCATTATAGATCTGCTCATATGAGAATTTTGCAAAGTAGTTATTAAATATTTTAGCCATCACCTGCTTAACTGTTACATTAATTTGATTGACTTTATTTCAATTCTCAGATATGGTCTCTTTGAATGTATATGCTTATAATTTTTTTATTATTGCTTTCTTTGCTCATTAATGTATCCACATATCACCTTTTGTAAAAAACATCTTTCTTTTTAATGTAGTTGTAATGTTATTTAAACATTTCTTGTTATATGTTGAAGCATTTCTAGTAAGTTGCTTATAAACTCTTTTCTTATTATTAAATAATCTTGATAGTTTTCTGTTCCACCAGGACATTTTACACAAGTTTTCTTGCTTAAATGCCTATTGCAGGAATTCTTCAAAACCATCCAGACATATTATTCACGTTAAGTTTATTTCATTCCAATTTATGTTTAACAAACCATGACTCAGCTTAATCCTAAAGGATCTGTTCAAAGCATATATTTTCTCTTTTATATCATTATTTTTCAAAGTTCTACCCAACTGAAACATAACTGTGTCACAATCTGAATTCTCTATAGACAGAAATGTTTCTGTGTTAGTAACCAAACCATCCTTATTAGTGAATACTAAATGTTAGATATTATCGCCTCTCATGGGTTTATCCAATAGTTGGGTAAAATAGCTCTCACACATCATTTTCACA
Source organism: Protopterus annectens (assembly GCF_019279795.1). Lineage (NCBI taxonomy): Eukaryota > Metazoa > Chordata > Ceratodontiformes > Protopteridae > Protopterus > Protopterus annectens. The sequence goes on along the minus strand of NC_056727.1, from coordinate 687,062,289 downwards.
AAAAGTCCTTCTGTGTATGTTTTATAGTTCCATCACACCACCACGACCTAATACCTGGATAATTAAAGTTACCCACTGTTAATACTGTCAGTTCAACTAATCTTCAGTAAATGCAGGTTGTGCCAGTGTATCCATTTTTGGACTGTGATATACTTTATAATCCTAACACCACCAATTTTTTGTATCCCTTTAAACATAATAAACATGATTTCCTTGTTATCATTTTATATTGCAAAGTAGTGTTATTTGAAGAATGTATTAACATTAAGACACCTTCACCTCTTCTATCCTTTCTTACTATTTCATGGCTTTTATATTCAGATTTAAATTACTACAGTCCCAAGCTTCTGAAATAGCTATTAATTCTGTCTGTTTCATATTTATAATGTACTCCAGTCCAGCCTTTTTCGCTGATACTCCTAGCTTTGCATAGAAACTATTATAGCAATAACCCACGCCTGGGTGTGGGTAATGCTGGATTTACCCACGGTTGGTGTGGTTTGGTCACGAGGGCGAAGGCCGAGTGGCCAAAAAAAAGCCAACCATGGGTAAATCCAGCATTACCCACAGCAAGAAGTGAGTTATTGCTATTATACAATGACATTATTTAAGAAAAAAATAATTACTTTTTTTAAATAATGGCATTGTATAATGCCTCCTTGCTGCCCTTCTGCAGCTGTCTGGTATTCTGCGGCAGTTCTGATGTACTGCACATGCGTATGCCTACGCAGTACATCAGAGCTGTGGTCAAAAGCAAAGGAGAAAGCAAGATCTCCGTTGCTTTTTACAAACTGTTTCGCTATGTTAAATGGGTTTAACATAGCGAGACAGCTTTAAAACAAGCAACGGAGAATCTCCATTGCTTTTTTTAAAGCTGTCTCACTATGTTAAACTCATTTAACATAGCGAGACAGTTTTGAAAAAAGCAACGGAGAAAGCAAGATCTCCATTGCTTTTTACAAACTGTCTCGCTGTGTTAAAGGAGTTTAACATAGCGAGACAGTGTGACGCAACGGAGATCTTGCGTTCTCCGTTGCTGTAAAAAAGAGTTATAGTAATAGAAAAAGTCCGGGCGACCGGACCTTTTTCCATTACTATAATTCTGATTTACAGCATGCACGCTGACCAATCAGCGTGCACGTTTTTGAATATTAATAGGGGGTTGTTGTATAATATGTTATTTATATTATCTGAGTCTGCCCCCTTGCCTTCCCCTCCTTCCTTTAAAATGTATGTATTTCAAACATTTTCTAGTAACTTCTGTAACAATTTATGCTCTTGTGAACCTTGTTATATCTAAACATGTCAAAAGACATTATTAATTCCTGCCACATGCGTATGACATCACAGCTCTTCATATAGCCTTGCAGCTTGAGCCATGTATTAAAAAAGCTTTGCCTTTGTCGACAGATAATCTGAAAAAGCTAGGCATGATGGAATTCCACAGAATGTGACTTTAATTTTTATAAGCTGTGTGTGTGTGTGTGTGTGTGTGTGTGTGTGTGTGTGTGTGTGTGTGTGTGTGTGTGTGTAGTGCAAGAGGAGAGACATACACATACATTTTATATATAGATGAAGATAGCTAGATAAATAGATAGAGATAAATAGATATACATACTAATATCTCTCTTCATATGCTGCAGTGGAATCCACTTTAAGTCATTAGTAACTGCCATTACAAATATGTCTGTATAACTATATTTATCAAATCTAATTTTCTCACATATTTATGGCATGTCATGGAGCTTTAGACCACTTAGGGAACTGACTGTGACACTATTCTTATTCACTGCTGTTAATGGTCTTTATTAACTGATGTTTTAGATGCAAATCCCCAATCACTAAAATGTTCTTGTTTTATACTTTTTATGTTTTTCATTATCCAATGGCTTAATTACTCTATCACCTTTAAGATTATCAAGTACATTGTGTTATCCTTTCCTTTTAACATTAAATCTAGCCTCTGCTTGGCTACCATTTTTTTTGTTTTAGTTCTCTGTTTACCGATTGAATTCATTTGTATCTTTACATTTTCTCTCTTTGCTGTACTCTTTCAACTGTGTTTGTTTCTTCCTCGACCCTGCTCATACGACCAATTCAGATACTTATAATTGGCAATTTCTTCTTTCTGCCTTTCCTTTTTGGCTTGGTCTTAGCCTCATTTATATTCTCAACCCTGTCACATATTTTGTTATTATATTTCATTTTGGAAAAAACTTTTATTTGCTTGCATATCATTTCTACATGGAGGAATACTGTCTGCTCAGCTCTCTCTAACAGGTTCAGTATGGTCTTCATGCTCAGTATCCTGCTCTACTAAACCTTTGCTTGTGACTTCAGCCTGGTGTTCATTTCATTGCTTTGCTTCATTTCCTTAGTTCTGTCCATCTCATTGCTATCAATGATGTTAATTACATTTGCCTCAGCATCACTACCAGGATCCTTCCGGTACGTACCCATCTCCACAGCTTGACTGAATGAATATCCAGGTGTAATTTGTGGGGAATTTTCACGTGTCCCTTTATCTAAGCCAGATTTTGATGTTCTCTTTTACTCTCCATACTGCATTCTCATTTTTCTGTTTCTATTAACCACTGTATTTGACTCTATATTTTTACATTATTTAGCATGTAATGGTGTTGATAGCATTGCTGGATCATGAACCAGTGGGGCCCTAGGCAGGGTAATAGATCAGGGCCCCCTGCATGTCCTCATCTCCCAGTATCCCTACTCCCCCCCCAGCATCCCTGCCCAGCAGCCATTCCAGTGTCCCATTACTTGTCCCCCCTTCCTCCAGTTACAAACCTGTCAGTATCCACACTGTTTTCTTCTTTACTTCTACAATGATTATAGCTATTTGGATTTAATTTAAAACGTTTATTCCAAATATTGTAGCACAAACAGTGTTAGACATTTGCTAAACAAAACTATACAGTCTCACAATAAAAAACAGACTTAACATGAGCAACAGTAAACTGCTGTGCCTTGAAACTCACATTCATTGAAGCTGCATCGAAACCCACAGTCATAGAAAATGCATCTGGCCAGTGACAGATTAAGTGTACCTTTGGGCTGTTTTCAAACCGTGGACTCCCTGCACATATGTTTAGGTCCATGCATAAATTCATATGTTCTTTGATTCACTTTCCAGATTGTATTAAATTATATTCTTTGTTTAACACAGCACCAGTTGTTAAAGTGTGTGTTAAATGTGCAGATTTGAAGTTTTTAAGTTTTTTCCCTGTAGGCAATGAAACAAAACCTATATGAACCAATAATGGCAAGGCTACCCATTTCAGAGCATTTCAAACATAAAAGGCAATTCAAACTACTATCATTACAATCCACCAATGACAGTCAATATGCATGATCTCTGCAGAAATAAAAGTCATGTGAATAATTCCACAACAGAGATTTGTAATTAAAGAAAAGGTTGCTGCTGCAAAAAACTTTGCATTTCAGTGCTCAATCTACAAATCCAGTGCCTGCTGGTCTTGAGAATAAATTACCTATGCTACATGAAAAAATGGTGTGCTGGTGATATGCAATAGGGAATGGCTGACAAACAGGAAACAGGTTCATATTTGCTAGTCATCTTATCCAAAAGAGGACACACTCAGGAGTGCAGCACAACCCCATTTATACTATACTGTACTGTCATCAATCAGTCTACCTGCTGTGGAAGAGAACCCATAGCCTTCTGTACCAAAGGCACTTGCTACCTCTTGCACCACTGACACTGAAAAAACACAACTTTGAAACTTTATGACTGACACTGACAGACTGTAATTCTCAGGGATTTACAAAAACAAACAAACAAAAGCACTAAAGGAGACCTGGCAGTTGGTGTGGAGGTTTAAGACACTTGCTTGCTAATAATCAAGGCTCATGGTTTGATTCTGAGCAAAGTCACTTAACAAGGCAGCTCACCTAACTGAGTCATTTCACACAGATGCATGCACACACAGAGTTTCACTGCTGTTAAATCAAGTCAGTTGTTGGTCCTGCTCCATTTGCTGTTGTTAATCAACTCTCCCACTGCTGATAAATTCAGCCCTGCTCTGGTTTACATTAAGACAACATCCTAATGCTGAGGTTTCTGGGGACTGCTCCTCTTCACAGAAGTCTCCAGGAGGTCTCCTAAAGCCATCTAGTGTTCTTGCAGAAAGTCTCATGTGAGGTCCTAAAGCCCTGCCATGTTTACAGAAGTCTTCAGCCTTGTTTTCTTTTATGGAAGGGATTTTACTTTTTATCAACCTGCCAAGCCACCATGGGGGCCCACAGCCAACATGGGCCCTAGACATCTGCTTAGGTCATCTAGTGCTGGATCCGACTCTGGTTGATAGCCAGTATTTCTTTTTCTTTTGATTTCTTAAACTGTACCTGGAGGTAAAGATGTTCCCTGTACTACTCCCTTTCTCCACTTTGTTCCTCTCTTCCTTACCACAATCACAAATTGAACTACATTAGGTATCAGTTGAATGTCTTCTAAGTCATTATCTAACCACTCTTTGACATATTCATTTATAGTCTCTAGTGCCGTCTTAAATTGACATACACAGAAATCTCTAATATGCTTTAGTTTCATATAGATTCTTCTTCTTATGTATTCTATTTTAAAACAGTGTTCAAAGATATTTTGAGTTTCCTCCCCCTTTTAATTTATAATAGTTTTTACAGCATTTAAACCCTTTTAGATAACCATGCTCAATTAAATCCTGAAAGGCATAATTATTCAGTGAATCCATTGCTAACATTAAGTCTAAATACTGAATAAATAGTAGCCTAATGTAAACCACATCTCCTTAAGCCAACAACTATTCCTTACAAAGGGAGGGGCAGACACCCTGAAAACTGCTGAGCATTTACCTCAGGCTGTCAAAACCTACTACTCGGCAGTGTTGAAATAGCAGTATAACTGTTGGTGTTAAAAGTAGAGCTCTAGTTTAAAAAAAAAAAAAAAAAGAAAAAAATAGGTTTCTTTACTGCTTTAATGCAGGATCACCTCAGGCAATATAGCCTTACCAGTGAAGCAAACAGAAATTTACTCACAGTCACATGTTTAAAGATCAGTGTCTTTTAAGTGTAAAACACCTCCTTAAGCTTACAACTGTTCTTTGGAGTTGTCAAACTTTAATGCTTCCCTGGGCTGGAATTGAAATTGGTCATTTGTAATTCATATTCTACCTTGGTTAAGAAATTTAAATAAAGTACTTAAATGAATAAAATTGTGTACTCTGTTGCAGAAATAGCACACAAGGTACCCTGCGGTATAATGAACATGTAAATTGGGGTAAAACTTTGAATCCTTCCCAGCTCTGTCTCATGTCTGTATGCACAAAGAACTATTTGAGAACAGACTGCACAGTGTTATATGGAGGGGATGGCTCAGTGATGGTAGTACTTGTTCACATTAACAGCAAACACAGGGTTGCAAGGAGTCACTGAACCACAAACATGGCTCGACAGAAAGAATTTAATGTCACTTCCACAAGTAAATAAACGCCAACACTACACATACATTTTCGACTCCTTCAGACAGAAATAATACATAAACACCAACTAAGGCTTGTATGCAACCTTCATTACTAATCAACCAATAAAAATCACAATCATTTAATTATCGCAATTTTCTTAAATAGCCCTAACTAAAAAGAGGAGATTGATTATAGTATTGCTTGAAGATTTAGTTCATAGACTTAATAAAATGTATTTTAGTCTTTTAAAACTTTTTTAAAATAATGTTTTAATTTACATTGACTGTCATCCTATCAATTTATGTACTTTTATTGATTTTTATACACGACCCCTAACAGGGAAAAGCCAAAAGAAGATTGATTTTTATACAGTTTTTATTTAGTTAAGTATTTTTTAGTTAGGACTGTTTAAGAAAATTGTGATAATTAAATGATTGTGATTTTTATTAGTTAATTATTAACGAAGGTTGTATATAAGCCTTAGTTGATGTTTATGTATTATTTCTGTCTAAAGAAGTCTTTAGAGGAAAGAAAACATATGTGCAGTGTTGGCGTCTATTTACTTGTGGAAGTGACAATAAATTCTTTCTGTCGAGCCGTGTTTGTGGTTCAGTGGCTCCTTGCAATCCTGTGTTTGGTGTTATTGGTCATTGCTGAGGGTTGTGTCTTCTGACTTTGCTTGGCTTCTTGATTGAACATATTCAGAGGGCTATGGAGGTTGCTGACGGTCCACCACGCTCACCCAGAGAGAGGAGGGATGATATCGGCGAGACGAGAAAGCTGGTTGGCCAGCTTTCACAGCTAGTGGAACTCTTTACACTGATTGGACATTTGCTGACTTCATTGCTTTCTCATGTTATACTAGGGAACCAGGAAGCTTTTGGAGCTTGTGGAAGCAATGGAAACATGGTAGTGGTTGGCGGTGAACGGCCTGGACCTTCGGGAACCAATACCGCCAATGGAAATGGACTTAACTGGCCTGGAACGAATGGAAGCGATGCTATAGGGATTCCGAATTTGTTTTCTGGCAATACTAACAGCAGAACCTTGATTAATGGAGGTAAAAAGATTTTTACGAACCTAACAGCACTACAAATACCAGGTGACTGCAATAACTTTAAAACTGTTCAAAGAAGTGCTGTGAAAGAATGTAAACCTTTTAATGTTTAGTTAAATGAGAAAGTGACTTTTAGTAAAGCTGCACCTAAAGTGTTAGTTAATGAAAACAGTCATAATGATATCAACAATGTCAGCTGAAGTAAGTTGGCTGAAGCAATGGGAAAGTATAAAGCTCTTAGTATAGACACTGAGTATCTTAAGGAATGTTTAAACCATGGTATTGTACCAAAAGGACTGAGAGTTTATAAATTTACCACCAATATATTTGCAGGAACTGACCTGTATAAAGAATTATTAGAGGTATTTAACAATTGTGGGCTTGATGTGATAAGAGCCATTATTAAGCAAAATGACCCACAAATGAAAGAGTTAGAAACAAGAATAGAACACTTAATTCTGTTATTACTACAGATTTGTTATATACAGTGGAGACAGAAAAGCAAAAAATATTTTGATGTTTTAAATGATATTGATGAGAAATGTATATCAAATGTCAATAGAAAAATGAAGAAATTAGACAGAGATATTTTAGAGTATAAAGAAAACCGAAGTTACCTTAGGCCTAAAACTTTGAATTTAAGAGGGTAGGGATGACAGGCAAAACACTAGTGGGATACTAGTGAATACCGAAGGATGTAATTATGCTAATTCTGAAAATGATGAGCTTGACCCTTTAGAGTATCCCCCCTCTGATGATCAGAACAGTTAATGAACCAAAGGAACCCCAATTATTACCAGCAATTGTTTTGTGGTGCGAAATGAGGGGGGTGGTGGGGGAGATGATAATGTGTGAGGTTGAGAATGAAATTATTTGTGTGAACAACACCTTCACTTATTTAAATTATAATATATTTAACTATAGTAGTATAGACTTGTCCAAGGACCATTTAAATTGTTGTCTAGAGGTTTTAAATTCATTCCTTATCATACAAATGACCTTACAAAGGTACTATTTGATTTAAAAACTTTTACAAGGAAGTTAGATCTCCAAATTTTATTTCGGAATAAACGGAGTGACCACGTCAGGCATTTTAAAATGCAAAAGTGAATTTAACCCTCCTTTACACCCTCAAATTAAAGATTTTGAGATGGCTGTTGAAAAAGAATTAAGGCAAGCATTAAATACCCCCCCTTCCCGGTTTTATAGAGATAACCTTGATAAGGGTGAAAGGAAAATTTTAAAAGAACTTCAACTTGATAAAACTATAAGGGTTATGAAATCTGATAAGGGGGGTGGGTCACTTATTATGGACAATGTGATCTATGAAGGTAAGATGATGGACATTTTGGGCGACTCCAGTACTTACTCCAGGGTCTTTAAGAATGAGATCAATTTAGCCTAAAAAATGACTTGGCTATTAATAATTTATTACTGGAGGAACTTATAGATTTGAATACTTTCAAATATTTTAATGTGACACAACCTAGAATTCCTGCAATATTTGGAATTCTGACCATAAGAATCAAATTGACCCCCCTTTATGACCCATTGTCTCTGCGGAAGGTTCCAAGACAGCTCCTCTGGCCAAATATGCTGACAAAAAACTAAAGACCATTTGGGGGTATAGAGAATTTTATTTTGAAAGATTCATGGGATTTTCTTAGAAATATTGATTTGGAACAATCCTATGACAATATTATCTTTGTTACTGTTGATGTAAAAGATTTGTTTACAGTTATTCCCCACAATATAGGCTTAGATTGGTTGGAAAAGGTCTTGGGGGGAAAGGTCCCATACCTAGTGACCAACTACATGTTATTTTGTGTCTTATGGAATTAATATTAAAGAATAATTTTATTTATTTTTCTGGTGAATTTTTCCACCAGGTAAAGGGAGTAGCTATGGGGGCCAATTTTGCCTCTACCTATGCTAATATTATCCTAGCCTGGTGGGAAAAATCTTTTATTTTCAACTCTGACTACAATAATTGTTGGGTCCTACATAAGAGGTTTCTTGATGATATTTGTATTTTTTGGAAGGACTCTGAAGAAAAATTGAGGGACTTCATAAAGTATATTAATAGTACTACCTCTTTTCTTAAATTCACTCACAATATACAACATGATAGAGTTGATTTTTTGGATGTGAGTATTTGTAAAATTCAGGGGGTATTAAATCCAGGGTGTTCCGTAAGGAAACTTTTTCGAATTCATGCCTACACTTTCAGAGTGCACACCCTTACCAACAAAAGAGGAACATTTTATTTTATTATTTATTTTATTTTACATTTGTTGACCAGGCTAGTCTAACTGGATACATGTCCATTTTCAGCAGAGGCCCGGGGAGAAAAGCTCCAGGAAAACATACAAAGTTAATAGAGGATATAACAGAAACAATGTAAACAGCAGTAATTGTTACATAAAAACATTAAGCTAAAAATTGATTAAATTTTTTTTTTTTTTATAGAAGATTAACTACTCTTAGTAAATATAACATAATGAAAATCTTTTAAGGGTAGTATACTAAAGAAGTTATAGTATACTTGTAAACATTGAATTTATATGCAAAACCTAGTATATAGAAGCATTTTAGGAAGGTTGTAGTATATGTAGGTTGAAAAATTAGAGTCAAGAAAAAAAAGTTAGTCAGGGCTGGTACAGGAGCATAACCAGTGGTTATTGAGAAATAGTTTTAGATTTCTTTTAAAAAGTGGGAGTGAGGTCTGAGATGTGAGGTCAGGCGGTTGTTGATTCCATACTTTTCCGACAGAGTTAGAGAACAAGGAATCACCTGCTGAGTTTTTTGACTTGGTAGTATTAATCAACATTTTGTTTGAGGAGCGTAGATTCTTGAGCTTATTATATGGTTTAATGAAGCTAGAGAGTGTAGGAGTGTTGCCTGGATGATACAGGGTTTTATGGGTTATAGTAAGTTGGTGGAATTGAATCTGATTACGAAATTCTAACCAGCCTAATTGTTTTAGATTCAGACAGTGATGAGTTCTGAAAGGAGAGCCTGTAGCAAATTTGGCAATATTATTATAGGATGTAGCTAGTTTGTTAAGGTTATTTTTAGAGAAGTTGGTGTATATAGGAGAGGCATAGAGTAGGGTTAAGATTAAGTGAGTTCTGGCTATAGCAGTCCTAGCTACTGGTGTAAAAAAGGGTTTGATTTTGTAGAGGGATCCTAGTTTTCTGTTAACTAATTTTATTGTGGTATTTATGTGAGTATCAAAGTTGAGATTATTGTCAATTGTAATTCCTAAGAGTTTAGTGGTTGGGTCAGGAGAAATAAGAGTACCATTATTGGATGTGAGAGTGAAATGTAGAGGGGTGGACTTTTCGGTTGGTGTGAAGAGTAATAGTTTAGTTTTTTTGGGGTTTAGTAGGAGGCAGCGGTTAGAGAACCAATGTTCTACCATATTGAAAGCTTTTTGTGTAAGAGATTGAAGTTCTGCCTGGGAAGTGGCTGAACAGATTATTGTAGAGTCATCTGCATATTGAATGCATGCAGAGAGTGGAATGGCTAAATGCAGGTCGTTGATATAAATAGAAAACAAGAGAGGGCTTAATATGGAGCCCTGTGGAACACCTAGTGAGAATGGAAGGTGATTAGATAGTTTATTTTGCCAGAGTACAGCCTGCTGTCGGTTTCAAGGTAAGATATGAACCAATTCATAGATGAGAGGGTCAAGTGAGAGGGACTTCAGTATATGTAGAAGGATTTGGTGATTAACCATATCAAAAGCTTTAGATAAATCGACAAAGACTGCAGAAGAAAGAATATTTTTATTACGGTTTTCATTGATACCATTTGTGAAGGAAAGCAGGGCAGAAGTGGTACTGTGGAAAGGTCTGAATCCGTGTTGACAGTTAGCCAGTAGGTTGTGATGGAGAAGGTGGTTAAGTAGTTGTTTGTGGATGCACTTTTCCATTATTTTTGCAAGTGGGGAGAGTAGAGCTATGGGACGAAAGTTGGAAAAGTCATTGGAGTTCCCACCTTTATGTAGTGGGATGATATGAGAACATTTCCAGATAGATGGGATAGTACCTTCCTTTATGGTTCTATTTATCAGTAAGGAGATGGGATAAGCTATAGCTTTAACTTCTTTTTGCAGGAATTCAGCTGGGAGTTTGTCAGCTGAGGGGGTAGTTGGTTTTAGCTTTTGGAGAAGGGAGCAGATCTAGGATGTGGGCACTGGCTTACAAGGGCCAACTCATTAGGGCCAGCCTGTTGACCTATCTACATGAGGATTTTATAAAAGAATGTAAATGTTTGGAAGGGTTATTTCTCTAAAGGGGATACCCTAAGGAAATGTTGACGGATGTTAGGAATTATGTGATGATCCTTAGAGATGCTAGATATTTTCCTATCATGGGGAAGAAGGGAGATACTAGTACTACCCACTTGGTAAATATGAACAATAATGATTATCAGATGGCTTTTGCCATGGAATATAATTAAGATTCTAGGATTTTTCAGAATATTTTTTCCAAGGAATGGGACAGGTTTTGGTCCTTAACAGATCTTAGAGGTTTACAAGAACAACCAACTAGGATTATTTATGGGAAGGGAAGAAATTTAAAAGATTTGTTTGAAAAACACAATACATTAACAGGTCATGAGGGAGGTAGAAAGTATGGTACTTTTAAATGTGGGACGTGTGGTCAGTGTAGTTTTATTTCTAATGTGAGTTATATGGAGATTAAAGATAGAGACAAGGTCCTACACAGTTCCAGTTTTAGTAACTGTAATACCAGTGGAATAGTGTACCTGGCTACCTGTTGTCAGTGTCAAGCCTTTTATGTGGGGAAGACTGAGCGAAAATTAAAAAGACGGATATACGAACATGGGTATGATATCCGGACAAGAAATGAAAAAAATGCTCTGTTTAAGCATTCCCTGGAATGTGATTTGGCCAAATTCCTATTTTTTGTTATTAAAATAGTACCCAAGGATATCCAAGGGGGTTTATGGGAAGCAAAACTGGAGTACCAAGAGGCTTATTGGCAGGTCACTTTGGATGCAGGTAGATTTCCTGGGTTAAATGATTAGGTCTCTATTCATAGTTTCATAGTTTCATAGTTTAGTACTAGGCTATCTGCCCTGGGGCATTTGTAAGCCTAGCCATAGTGATGTGGCTTTCGCCACCCCATGAAATGGTACAGAAATGCACAGAATAGATTAGAATACTGTGCCTCTGTCTAGTAGTGACACAATGATGGCCCCCTTATATAATAGAATTAGTTTACTGTGCCCCTGTCTAGCAGTGACACAGATGTGACCCCTGGGGTAAACTTACGATCTCCCATCCACTCATCAAGATTTCTCTTGAAGAGAGTCAGTGATGGGCTCTGCTTAACATGAACTGGGATCTTGTTCCAAAGCATGGGAAGCCTCTGTGTTATGAATCTATCCCTCCAGCATGTCCTATTCATACTTGTACCGAGGTTTAAGTCTTTAGCTCTCGTGGTCCTGATGGATTTGGATTTTTTGAGGTGGAGCATGTCCATCAGATCCTGATTGGACATGGCCTTGTACGTCAGGCAGAGATCACCTCTGAGCAGGCGGTATGCTACTGAATAGAGCTGGAGTTTCTTTAGTCTGGCAGAATAAGACATATGTTGGAGACCCTTGATCCTCTTGGTGAGGTACTTTTGTGGTCTCTTCAGCTGTTGCAAATGCCAGGTGAGGTACATACCAAATGGGGCATTGTACTCAATCATGGGTCTGATGAGGGAGGAGTATAGGGGTACAATGACATCCTTGGATATGGATGTGAATCCCTTCATGATGAGGTGTGCAAGGTAGAATGTTTTTCTAACCACTTTGGCAACGTGGGTGTCAAATGAGAGGTCGCTGTCGACTTGGGTCCCTAGGTCTCTGATTACTTTTTCCGTACTCAGTGGGTTGCTGTCTATGTGATAATTTGTGGGTACTTTGTTTTTCCCAAAGGGGATGATTATACATTTTTTGGCATTTAGTTTAAGGCTGTGACTCCGGCACCAGTTGTCCGTTTCTGTGAGGCCTTTTTGTAGGATGTATGTGTCTGCTGGTGTATTGACTATGGTGCCTAGTTTGCAGTCATCTGCGAACTTTGTCAGCCACAACCCTCCCATGTTTGCTTTAACATCTGAGAAATATATGCCGAACAAGAGGGGTCCCAGGACAGATCCCTGTGGGACACCACTTGTGACTGGCTTTGAGTCTGACATTGCTCCAGCGATTTTAACTTTATGGGTTCTGTCCTTTAGCCAGTTTGCAACCCATCTAGTGACACAAGGGTTTACGTTTAAGCTGTTGAGCTTATCTATGATGCCTGAGTGGGGTATTGTGTCGAAGGCCTTAGCCAAGTCCAGGTAGGCTGTATGGACTGCTTTACCCTCATCAATGGCTCTAGTGACTGTTTTGAAAAAGTCAACCAGGTTCAAAAGGCAGGATCTGCCCTTTACAAAGCCGAACTGGGTGGGGTCAAGTGTCTGTAGGTCTCCTATGTCTCTGTTTATGAGTTCCATAATGATTCTTTCCATAGCTTTGCAGACCAGGCTGGTTAAGCTTATGGGGCGGTAGTTCCCAGGGTCTGTAGAGGTACCCCCTTTATGGAGTGGGACCACTGTTGCTGTACGCCAGTGTTCAGGTACATATCCTGTAGTAAGGCTAAGGTTAAAAAGCATTTTTCTGTGCGGGTTTAGCTCCTCTTGGAGTCCACGTAGCACGCAACCCGGGATACCATCAGGTCCCATTGATGCTGTGTTTTTAGCTTTGTTGAGGGTGGTTCTCACTTGGACATCTGAGATGACAGGGGGATTACATTCAGCTGGGATAAGTATTTCTTCTTTTGGGGGTGAGGGAGGGGAGAAATTTGCACTGAACCTGTCAGACAGAATATTGGCAATATCTGTGGGTTCAGTGTATTTTTTATTGTTGTGAACTAACTCTGAGCATATCTGAGGGTTTCCACCCAGGTTTCTAACATAGCTGAAGAAGGCTTTGTGGTTATCTTTAGTGTCCCTAGCGATTTTTCTCTCAAAGTTGGCCTTGGATGTTTTTATGAGAGAACGTAGTTTTCTGCTAATGTTGATCAGAGATGTCTTCCCTTTATGGGATTTTGCTCTGTCGTGCAGTAGCTTCCTTCTTTTGTTATACAATTTGTTAATGGCTGAGGTCCACCAGACAGGATGCTTGCCTTTGGTGGAGAGGGACTTGGATTTATTTGGGATTGCATGATCCATGCATTCTTGGAGATGTCCATAGAAAGCATTTGTGAAGGATTCAGCATTGTGGGATGTGGTATCCACTGGCCCAGTGGGCTTAAAGGATACCATCTCAGTCTTAAGATGAGTGAAGTCTGCTTTTGAGAAGTTTTTCACTGTGGTCTTTTGTGCTGGGGGTGGAGGTGGGATATGTATATCCAGGGTGATTAGTTTGTGGTCATATCTCACTAGTGAGGGGTATACCTCCGGTGTGGAGCATTTTGTCCCCATGTTTGTGATGATCAGGTCTAGTATATTATCTCCCTAGTGGGAGAGGTGACTAGTTGTTCCAGTGCATTTGAATTTATGAATTCCAGGAACCTTTGGGCTAGGGTGTTAGGGCTAGAATAATGTACCCAATCTATGTTTGGGTAGTTGAAGTCTCCCAGTATGATGGTATTTTGTGATACATTCATATCCTCCAATGTCTTCAGGAAGGCTGAGTGGGGTTCCTGAGATTGGGAGGGTGGTCTGTAACATGTTACCAGTTGTATAGCAGTTTTGCCTATGGTTAGTTGCACCTGTATGGTCTCTGATGCTTCATGTGTTGCTACTAACCTGGAGGTGTGGGTGTCCCTGATGAATACGGACACTCCCCCTCCCTTTGTGGTTCGGCCCGTGTTTTGGGGCCGAAAATCATGATATGAGGTATAGCCTGGTAGCGCTGGGGTGCTCTCAGGAGCCTTGAACCAGGTTTCAGTTACTGCACAGACGTCGATGTTCTCCATACTGAGGAGTGCATCGAGTGTATTGTCCCATTGTTAAAACTAAGGGCAGCAAAATTATGATTTTTCACAAAGTGAATAAGAGTGAAAGTTTTTCATTTGTATGTATTTTTATATTTATATGTGTTGGTTTTAGGTACAGTTTAGATATTTATTTAGGTAGTGAAGTTATTATTAGTTATTTATTATGACCACTAGATGGTAGCATATTCATGAGGAGATTGATTATAGCAATGCTTGAAGATTTAGTTTGTAAACTTAATAAAATGTATTTTAGTCTTTTAAAACTTTTTTTAAAATAATATTTTAATATAGGAAGCTGTTTACATTGACTGTCATCCTATCAATTTATGTACTTTTATTGATTTTTATACAGTTTTTATTTAGTTAAGTATTTTTAGTTAGGGCTGTTTAAGAAAATTGTGATAATTAAACTGATTGTGATTTTTATTGGTTGATTAGTAATAAAGGCTGTATATAAGCCTTAGTTGGTGTTTAAGTATTATTTCTGTCTTAAGAAGTCTTTAGAGGGACGAAAACATATGTGCAGTGTTGGCGTTTATTTACTTGTGGAACTGACATTAAATTCTTTCTGTCGAGCCGTGTTTGTGGTTCAGTGACTCCTTGCAACCCTGTGTTTGGTGTTATTGGTCGTTGCTGAGGGTTGTGTCTTCTGACTTTGCTTGGATACTTGTTCACATTAACAATAATTGAAATTCAGAAGGTAAAGCACCTGCATGAATATTCCACATGCAGCTGCTCATTTACATTTCGAGGGTGTTCATACACAAACTCCTGCCAGGTTACAAGCCTATACTGGCATATGCTGCTGCAAGCACTGCCTATTGGCACCTGTGGGAGTGGGTTAAGGTGCCATTTTTCTGCAATAGCTGTAACCACTATATAAAGGGGAAATAAATGAAAATGAATGTAATTTTGTGCACTTATGGGTGTGTTGGGGTGTTGGCTAGGGACTCAAACGCTGTATTTGCATAGCAGCAAAAGTTTCTCACTTTTTCTAGTGTAACTTGGTAGTTTCATACATTTCAAGCCTGATGCATTTGCTGATGTTTGTAAACTATTACATGTGACTGAAGGTGGACATTTCCAGCCAACTACTTTACGGAGCAATCCACTTGCTAGCTATTGTCAGTGAGACACATCTGCTTTGTTGTGCACAGTGAGGATGTATTTCGCTATCATTATCAGTGTGATGTTCATCCACTGGGACAGTAATCAAGGAGCCTGAATCTTCACCACTGACACCATTGAGGGATCTCCACTTGGAACAAAGATAGATGCACACAATATTTCCAGATGCAGCTCTCTGCACCAAATACAATTTCCCTTAAGAGCACACAGGGAACACACTCAGTCCGGGGTCTGGGTTTCCCTCTTTCTCTCTCCAGGCCCTCAGTAAGACTCCCCACTGGCACAGCTATAGAGTTGAGTCCTCAGCTGAGTGTCAGAGGCCAAGTCCTCCACCACTCTCTCTGTGAAACCAGTGCAAGTAGCTGACACACACTCTTTGAGATTTGATTTCACACACACACACACACACACACACACACACACACACACACACACACACACACACACACACACACACACACTCACACACACACACCTAGGAAAGGCTGGCACAGATTTACTAGCTATGCCCCCTCTGTTCAAACTATAAGGTAGATACTGCCACCAGGAAACTACAAAGCCAGCTACTCAAAGGCTCTTACAATGGTATCCAATTATACTGAGTAAAATTAATAATACAAATGGTAGTGTTTGACCAGAGCTGTAAGGCTTCCAGGAGTGGCCCCAGTATCACCAAATAAATATAAGTAGTCTCAAAGGTTAAAACATTCTCTAAAAGACCATCCACAATGAAAAGTTTAAATATATTTAATAATAAATAATAAAAGAACATGAACATACTAAATATCTACTTACAATAAACACCAGAGTTTCAAACACAGGAAATATTAAAATAACGGAGATAAATAGATTCACACAGATACAGAAAAAACAGTACTTAACTAATCTCACTATATTTTCCTGATGGATCTAAGGAATTACTATTCCCTGGTTACTTACTAAAGCAAGGAAGGATGATGTAGGTGAGGGGTTCTTCTTGTCAGGTTTCAAAAACAGACTACCTTGAGAATTCAGTCTCAGCTAGTATTAAAACATCATTTCAGTGCTGGATTACAGAATGACATCACATACATCTGGTCATCTGACTTCTGGTTCCCCATACTACCCCCCTTTACTAGAAACTGAACCAGAATCTCACACATATGTGTTACCATACACACAGGTAGAGCTTTGATAAGATGTGTTATATCATCTGGAAGCCATAAAACCATTTCAACACTTCCATGCTTCCAGGGTAGCAATTAGTTCACTGCTATGGACAATACAGCATGATTCCTAGTCCTTGTTCATAGGTTCATAGGTGTTTACTAGGCTAACAACCACAAGGGGCTTTTTAAGCCTAGCTATCCCAAATCTCTGACAAGTTCTGATACCCTTGATAAGTGTAAGCATGGGCCTGGGAGATGTCTTGTTTTCTTGTTTTCACAGACATTTTGTCTTTGGCTGCAGTCAGAACTGTAAGATACAATCTTTATGGCCTAAATTAAATAATTTAATTTCAGGATATTTTTCTAAAAGTTAGTTGGAGATTAGCTTAACCTCTTCTCTTCCAGTGTCCTCTGTTACAATGTATACATTTAATCAGTTACAACAGTACAGTCTGACACACATGTATATTTCCTTTCTGTCTGGCAGAACACACTGTTGGTACATTTTTAACATAAGCAAATTTAGAAATACATTTTTCAACACAGGCATCTGTAACAATCAGTTTAATAAACAAATGACATATGATTCTTTACAAAACTCCAGCTAGATATGCTGGCATATGTTACACATTCACTGCCCTACTTCTCCTGGCATAGCTGGCAATACCTCACATCCTTACAATCAGTGTCATAACCATAACCGTCATCATCATCATACAATCAAAAGTATCCAGTGTAAAGAACCACATTATATTTCTGTGTTACCTCCTCCTGTATCAGCTGCTACACCTGTTTAACTTATTAATTCAAACCAGATATCTACAAGTAGTGAAACCTTAGTGTAAGCAGTTGGGAGAAGTGTGTGAAGAGACAGGGGCATCCTGGTACAGCACCTTCCTGACAGTTATGAATGATTGTTTTGTTATGCTCTACCCACTGCCTCCAGATTCCCAATGTGAATTAGCTATGCACATGCTAATGAAATCTAAGGACCTGGGCTGCAGTGAAGGTCTATTCCTCTACGCCACAGAGCTGACATTTGTTCAATAATTTTGATGAGATGATAAGGGAAAAAGAAAATGATGTTGTCTTCCAGGAATTACTTGTTTCTGTCACATATGAATTCTCTGTACCCACTGTTTACCTACTGTGTTTGGCAGTGATGACTCATATCTCATTATGTGCAATGACATCTACCTTCTGTTAATTCTTACCACCTTTGTTTATTGTTCCCTGTCTTTGATGCAATGATTAATGCTTTTACCTCAGTAAAGTTTGTTGACATATTTACCCATAATCCCTGTAGAAATCCTTTCAGTGGTGTTGGAGTGAGAAACATTTTACAGGTGAGATGAGTAGTAAATTGAGATTCAGTTATAAAGCAGAAATAAATTTGACCTTATTGTATGTATTGTATTTGGATTTCTCAGCAGTCTCTATAGTCTCTAAAGTTTCATGCAGGGAATTTGCTTGTAAGACTGCTTTGCCTCCTGACTGGTTTCACAGACCTGAACCGTTTACTTCCTTTTTTTTCTTGCTATACTTGTCCTGTTCATTATTACCAAAACACACATGCACTTGTTTCTCAGAATTTGTAAAAGAAAATATAAGCTGCTGAACTGTATCACTGCTATTTTGCTGTAGTTTTCTGTGAAACTTGTGCAGAACTGCACTATACATGTGATGTAAATACATTATTCTCTGTAATCACATTTTACGTTCCAGATCTGGTTGATGCTTAATCCATGGTTAGATAAGAATTCATTTACAATGTAGTCTGTCAGTGCCCTTTGAATGCGAACTAATTTAAAATCTTCAGTAGATTTAATTTACATTAAAAGTTCCATCAAGACAAAAGCATGTATTTATCTCTACAAGTTAACTGTTAAGATTGTTACAGTCCTGTCCAATGTTTTGATGATCTGTGTGCCATCTAGGTTGATCAGCTAGCTCTGAATGTGTTGTTTTATAAGTAACACATGCAAACTACTGTTAAAAAAAACACGAAAAGCTAGGCCTTCTCTATAGGTCAAAACCTTTTTTGACAGACACTGCTAGAAAACCATTAGCAACTTCTTACTTATTACCAACCCTGTTATATGCTTCTCCCACGGTTACAAACCTCCAGTCATCACAGCTAAATCAAACTGGAAACATTTTATAATACACTCATTAATTTGCTGCTAATCGTTGTTCTATAACACATTACAGTGACGCTCTAAGAGCATTAAACTGGATGAAACTGCCAAACTCTCTTACTTAACTACAAATCATGCACAATATCAGGTATCATCCAAACAAGTGCCCATCCTTACTAAACCTGGTGCAAAAATATTGACAGATCTCTTCACTTCAAAGATAAACTCCTTCTTCAGCTGTCAACAGTCTGTATCACTGCTGGCTCTCTGCATGGAGCCAAGCTTTTGGAATAAAATCCCTCTTTAACACTGTGCCTCACTGAAAATCACTACAATTCAAATCCCATCTACAACTACACCTGAATGAATTTTGGATTTGTTACTGTTCTTTTAACAACTGGTTGATAGCATATCATAATTACTTACCAAATTAGTAATTTTATTTTACATAAACACAATACACAAACAAGACACTCTTTTTATTATATTACACTACAATTGCTGTTATTCACTACTACTCCATTTGCTACCATAAACATTCATTTCATCCATAGAAACTTAGTCTTTTATATCACCTTCTGTCAGTTTGATAACTTTTTTCCTTCACTGACATAGGTAACTTTTTTTTTTTATTTTTGTATATTACATGCAACATATTTATTTTAATTTTGTGTGTTTGTATATGTTATTTCATTATCTGTTTAAATGATTTTATGTTGTTGCTGTTGGAGATGTGCTCCCCTGGCCTCAGCTGAACAGTTTTTTTCAAACAGTTGGACTTTCCTGGAAAACAAATATAAACAGAAATATAAATACATACGTATATATATATATATATATATATATATATATATATATATATATATATATATAAACACACACACACACACACACATATATATATATATATATATATATATATATATATATATATATATATATATATATATATATATATATACGTATACATACACACGCTCATATGTTTTTTTTGTTAACTGGTTAAACTTGCCAGAGAGAAGTCTTCCTTTTCGGGGGCAGCCTAGGAGCACTGTCTGGTTACGTGATTTGAGCAAATATACACATGCAAACATCTATCTATCTATCTATATATATATAGATATAAATATATATTTTTTTCATATAACAATATGCATAATACATAAATAATGGGTTATAGGGGAAATGCCCCATTATGGGCTATCGCACCAGAAAATAAAAGGCTTTTAAAAAACATGTTGTCACTTCAAAGGTCTGATCAGATTTTTTTTTTACTGTTGAACCTTAATGGAATTATAATTCACAGATAGACAGACACAGAAAGAAAAACAAACACACACACACACACACACACACACACACACACACACACACACACACACACACACACACATTGTAGTTTTGGTTTCAGTCATCCATTCAAGCACTGAGGTATTCATCCATCCTCTTTGCAGTGGATGAGATATAGACTTTCTTGTTTCTATGCAGTTTGTTGGAAATCCTGCATGCACATGTGTGTGTGTGTGTGTGTGTGTGTGTGTGTGTGTGTGTGTGTGTGTGTGTGTGTGTGTGTGTGTATGTGTGGTTGTGTGTAGGTGTATGTCAGTGTATGTAATATTTTACATAACTATCACTTTAGTTGCAACATTCAAGTTATTCTACTCATTAAGGCATTATTTTATGTTGGTATGCTTATCAATGGTAGTTGTTAGGGACATTCCCTTTGGATACATCTGTCCCAGCTTTATGTTTAAGCATATCTAGCTTATCACTTGGATTGTTATAAAAATTGCTTCCTGGTTCAGTCATTTCTGACCTGTCCACATTCCTTTGGTAAACTCACCAGAACCTGTGGCTATCTAGATGGCTAGATTATTAATGGGATATCAAAAATATGCTGTTATCTTCAGGTCTGAGAATAAAGATATGTATACATACAGCTGCTCCCTACATAGCTATGGTATGATCTGTTAACAGCAGAACATGCTTTTAGTGAATTCTGGAGCTTCTGAATGTAGTAAGTCACAATATACATAATTAGTAATTTGCCTCCAGCATTGTCATATGACAAGGGTATGTGTGTGCTAATGAATTTGTTAACTATGCTAGATATATTAACCAGAATAGACAACTTTAAAGGTAAGTGCTGGATCAGTTCTGCAGGAAAAGGTTACAATTGAACTAGCCGGAATATCTTCACTAGAACAGGTGCCACACTTTATTCACTCATTTCCCTTATAATTTTCTATTTAAGACATGATTTTGAATTTTGTACTGTTGGGCTCATTTCTAACTGCCTTCCCCACTCCATCTCATTTTATTGTGTAATACTGCTTCGTCTCTTCTCTACTAGACAGCATTACACACCTTGCCTTGAAGCTGTGTAACTTAACCTTGCATTTTATTTGCCTAAGTTTGCTCACTAAAGTAAGCTTTAGTTTGCACATGGTAAATCTGCTTGCTCAGACCTGAAACTTGTTAATTTGCAGTTTTGTTTAAATTACTCATGACCTGGCTTATTTACATTGGGGTCTGAGAGGCCATTGTCTTAAGAAACAAAAAATACCTAATTTTTCTGATACAGCTAAAATTCTTAACTTGTTATGCATTTATTCTGCAGGTGACCTGTGGGTGTTGGTTGCTGCAGGGCCATTTGTTTTTCGGTCAGTGTCTGACTTTGCACTTATAAGGCTGTAGAACTCAGTCAAGAAGGAAAGTGCATGAATACCTCAGACTGTCATCAAGAAACAGCAACATCATTGTTCAAACTAGATGTTCTAGTTTATGCAGTGAGCATCTAAAGAAAAGCTCACAAACTTTCTTTTTTTCATTCTCAGATATAGCCTTTATCTACACATATATAAAAAGGCAACAGGGGCATAATTAGGATGTTAGAAACTATACATTAGATTTCAGAATATAATCTCCCTTAACTTTCACCACAGTATACATTTTCACTACTTAAAAAAGAAGAAATAAACTTCTGATATTGAAATGACTGACTTTAGCAGGAAAAAAAATACATTTAGACAGCCAGACATTCTGGATAAAAGCAATTCAACAAAGTATATATAATAATCTGTGATAAATATGCCATAGATTTTTTGTTTAACTTCTAACACATTAATTAAACTGCAAACAACTTATTTTTTAAAAAAATATGTCATCATGGATTACAATGAGTATGTCTGGCAGTCTGGCAATATCAATAAATGCCAATTTAACTAGGTATCCGGGCATTTGCTGTTTGCTTTTAAGTTCCCTACTCTAATAAGACCAATTGGCTGTATTCCCAGGTAAATTTCATGTCCTTTGGTTAGTAAGCAATCACTTTAAGTTTTCATATGGACTCCAGTGACCTGTAGCTTTATCATGCCACTTCTGTTTCATTCCATTTTAAAGCAGTTCCATCATTCTTTAAGACATCCTGTCTTGGCACTCAGTTAGGTATGATCATGGACTTTATGCAGTTGTGTTTGCAAACTGCCATCTTGATCCTATCTTTCTGCAGTCTCAAACATTACTGGTTATCCATTGTCTCAAACCTTGCTGGTCACCCCTTCTCAGTTTAGTTGTTTCTTTATTTGTATTTACCTGCCTTATGATGGTAGCATCCTGCCTTTTTTATTCTAATAGCATGTATTAGTGCTTTCTCTCTGTTCTAATTGGATAATTTCCCTATCATAGTGCCAGCACACATTAAAAGACATTTGTATCTTTCCTTCTACAACAGTGTTAAAAGTACAGATTGCTTTCTGAATAAAACTACCTCAGCTGACTTGTACATGGGTTCTAAGGGTGTTAAAAGTGTAGACTAGTTTCTAAATGAAATTGTATCAGCTGATTTGTACACCAGTAGACTGATCTTCCTCATCTAGGAACTCTTCCTTCTCATACTGTTTTGCTGAACATAACAGTTATCTTTCTGTAATGTGAAAAATGATGCATCTGTGTTGTTCTCGGTTTACTATGGTTTGTGCGAACAACATTCTGTCAGCAGCACTGCTGCCGAAAATCAGAATGTTGTGCACAAAACATTAGTGGATGAGATAGTCGAATACACTTATGCGAATGCTGTAGTGCATTCGCATAAGTGTATTCGACTATCTGCATGGAGATTGCGGTACAGTGGGGATTGGAAATTCATCCACATCCCCACTGCAGTGCGATCTCGGAGTTAGAATATATTAGTAGGGGGTGTGAGGGGGGCACAGCCCCCGTGTAAAAACGTGATTTGTCATATAGGAGTCTGATTTACATCAGCTCCTATACAGCTATCACGTGATGGTTTTGGCCACAATGTCGAGTCGAATGTGTTGATCATTTGGGTCAACATTGTGGCAGGTCGGAATGTGTGTTTTCAGGTTTACTATTCGTTGTTTTGAATGGCAAATGTTTTGCCGTTCAAACAAACAATAGTAAACCATTGTTCTCACTACAACCATGTCCTATTAAGCCTGTGGGATCACAAGAATCCCTTTGGTTTATGGTATGTATAATTAGGCCTACTGATCCAAAACAAAGACCTCATTGCTAAGACTTCATTGCATTTAGTTCAGACTAGAGCACTCTGAGCTTGGCAGCATGAAACCCCAGTGGTAATGCTTTTAACTACAAAGAGTCTCTTTAAGTCCTTCTGTAACACCATCATGCCTTCCTTGCTGCCTCCTGTAGTCTTACATTTAATGTTATACATTCTTGTGCTATATATTGAATAGCAGTGGCAGCAAAATGAGTCCTGTGATATGTCATTAATGATATCCTTAGAAGTAATATATTTGATGGGGTCTGTGATGAATGGAGATACTGCCAGCACAGCTATCTAGAATTTTGAAAATAATTATATTTCATTTGTTAATATCAATATGATTTATATAGAAGTGTGACAAAGGAGGTACTGACAGCATAGCTAGCTGGAATTGTATAAATAATTACATGGTATTTGGGAATATCAACATGATTCATATAAGATGCTTGTGTTACAAATGTATTAGAACTGTATGTCATATGTAAATCAAAGTGCTGGTACAGAAGTGTGTGTTGAAAAGGTTTTTGCAAAGTGCTTGAAATGTATCCACAGTGTACCCTACTGGAAAAAAAAAACAGAAATGTACATGCACTAGTGTAACTGTTTAAACAAATGGCGCACTGCAACAGTCATCCCTCTCCATAAAGGAGGAGCAACTACAGACCCTGGGAATTATCACCCCATTAGCCTGACAAGTCTGATATTTAAAGCTATGGAGCGCATCATCATGGACCTGATTAACAAAGATATAGGAAATCTCCAAACTCTAGACCCCACGCAATTTGGCTTTGTGAAAGGGAGATAATACCTGCTCAACCTGGTTGACTCCTTTGAGTCAGTCACCAGGGCTGTGGATGAAGGTAAAGCAGTACATACAGCCTAACTCAATCTGGCCAAGGCCTTTGATAACATTCCTCACTCGGAAATTATTAATAAACTCACCAAACTAGGCATCAACCTCTATATCACTAGGTGTGTTGCAAACTGGCTCACAGATAGAACACACAGTGTGACAGAAGTAGACTCCAAGTCAGACTGCCGACCAGTCATGAGTGGAGTCCCACAGGAATTGGTCCTGGGTCTTCTCCTGTTCGGCATCTAATTCTCAGAAGTCCAGGCCAACACAAAGGAACTCTGGCTGACCAAGTTCACAGACAACTGCAAGCTGGGAGCCATTATTAACTCCCTAAGTGTTGCAGACATCCTACAGAAAGGCCTCACTGAGACCAATGACTGGAGTTGAAACCATGGCCTTAAGCTTAATGCCAAAAATGTGTCATCATCCCCTTTGGTAAAAACTCAGTTCCCACTAATTATCACATCAATGGGAGCCCACTGAACACTGAAGGCATTATAAGAGATCTGGGGATGCAGGTTGAAAGCAACCTCTCCTTCGACCACCACATTGCCACTGTGGTCAGAAAGTCCTTCTATGTGGCACATCTCATTACCAAGGGTTTTACATCCAGGAAGAAAGAGGGCATCTTCTGTCTCTACTCTTCCCTCATTAGACCAATCATTGAGTATAATGTCCCATTTGGCGTGTACTTCACTAGACACCTGCAACAGCTGGAGAGGCCACAGAAGTACCTCATGAAGAGGCATTAAACACATGTCTTACATGGACAGACACAAAAGACTCCAATTATTATCTGTCTCATATCGCCTACTTAGAGGTGATCTTTGCTTGACTTACAAAGCCATGTCTGACCCAGCTCTGTTAGCAATGCTACATCTAAAGAAATCCCAGTCCCTCTGCACCACATGCTCCAGAGACCTCAAATTCATTACCACAATCAACAGAACATGCTGGAGGGACAGGTTCCTCACCCAGAGACTGCCCATGCTCTGGAATAGACTTCCCATATATGTCAAGCAGAACACCTCACTGTCCCTCTTCAAGAGAAATCTTGATGAGTGGATCAGTAATAGAAAGTTCACCCTGAGGATCACTCCAGTGGCTGTACTTGATAGAGCCACTGGGAACTAACCTCAGGTGGCACAATGCCAGGGCACTTCTATGGGCTAGGCTTGTAAAGTTTCCATGGCCATTAGCCTAGTACACACCTATGAATCTATGAACCTATGTATATTTTTAACAATGGGAACTGGAATGCAGGAGGTTAACATCAGAAAAATAGATGAAATTAAATTACTTTATGGCTATGCAATAAAATATATCTTTCAGTTTCAATGCAGCAAGGAGACACAATATCTAAAACGTGGGAGCTTTCTGTATTGTCTTGGAAGTGTTTTATTGTTTTATGACTTCCAGCATTTGACAAAGATCTGAGGAAAAGCCTTTGTCTGTGTATTTTTACAGGTAAATGCTAAATGCTACCAGCTGCCATCAATGGTTGTTTTGGGCCTGGGATAGAGTCAGATGACAAGAAATGATGACATTCTGCAAGCTATCCCAGCAGTAATATTTGAGATCTTAATTTGAGAGGTCTCTTAGAGAGAAACAGCATTCTGTATTCTGTCTTGGACCTGACAGCAACTAAAGAATACACCTTCACCACACATCTGCCTTGCTCTGAAGTAAGTTAACTAGGGTATAGCAATTCTCTTACATACAGCCAGTAATATAACTAAGCTTAGTTTTAGATATTTTCTTCATTTATTTGAGACTGTCCTGCAATGTTGTTTTAAATATTTCCTGTGATTTTGAACTCTGATGTCACTGTAAATATACATTTAGTATTATCTTGTTCTTTTATTATTTATTATTAGGTATATTTAAACATTTCATTTTGGCTGATCTGTCTAGGGATATTTATGTTCTGAGACTATTTGCATATTTATTTGGTGGCACTGTGGGCCACTCCTAATAGCCCTGCTCTTGGTCAAACTACCATTTGTATTAATAGTAACATTACACAGTAATCCTTTGTTAAGGGCCTTAAAGTAGCTGATATGGAGCTGGTTGGTGGCAGTGATAACTGCCTTATAATCTGGGCAAAATGGGGCATAGCTGGTAAACCTGTGCCAGCCTTTCCCAGGTGTGTGTGTGTGTGTATAAGTGTGTGTGTGGGTGTGTGTGTGTGTGTGTGTGTGTGTGTGTGTGTGTGTGTGTGTGTGTGTGTGTGTGTGTGTGTGTATAAATCAAACCTCAAAGGGGGTGCATGTCAGCTAGTTGGGCAGGGACATGAAGCACTGGTTAGACAGAGAGGGTACTGGAGGTCTTGGCCTGGCCAGTCAGTTGAGATCCCAACTCTATAGCTGTGTCAGTGGGGAGTCTTACCTGGGATCTGGAGAAAGAGGGAGAAACCAGCCCTGGACTGACTGTGGTCTCTGTGTGCTCTTAAGGGAAATCAGACTAGATTCAGAGTGCTGCATCTGGAAGTAGTGTGTGTGTGTACCTTGTCATCCTCTTAGGGTACATCCCCCACTGTTGCCACTGATGAGGATTGAGGCTCCTTGATTACTGGCCCAGTGGTGGGGCATCACATTTATTGGTTGGCAGCGGTGGGATATCCACATATTGGGATTCAGTGGTGTGGATACTGAATTCCTGTAGCCTGTAAACAGTGGTCACTAAAGAAAATGTTTGTACTCTCAAGCAGCCCCATGGTGAACATTCAGTTTCATATCACAATAGTTTTATTTATTTTCTGTTAGCTTAGTTAGTTAGGGAGAGCAGGCAAGGATGTCAGCAAAGGAGTATGGCAAGCTGACAAGGAGCCAGTTGGCTGAGATGTGCCAAAGCTAAAGGACTGGCGCATGCCAACCTGACTAAAGCAGACATGATTGCAGCCTTAACCACAGCTGCATCACTGTCCAGCAACCAGGAGGACAACCAGACTGGCCTTGGGGATGTACAACTCTCAGAAAATGGAGTGTTCAGCTTTGCCTCAGAGGGCTTAAAAATCCATCTGGAGTTAAAGAGACCTGAACTGGAGGCCAAACATTTGGAACTAGCATCAGCAAAGAGACTGCAGCAGGAGAAACAAATGGAATTAGAAGCAGCAGAGAGACTGAGACATCCGGAAGATGAAGAAAATAAGAAGTAGAGGCAACATGAAAAGGAGATGCTGACTCTTTGCCAGGATCATGGAGATAATGGAGACGGGAATAACTGAAACCCAGAAGCAAATTTGTTTGTTTGTTTGTGTCTTTCAGCTTTTTCCCAGTTAGGGGTCGCCACAGCGGAAGTCCGGTCTGCTAATGATTGGTAGTGGATTTTTACATACTGGGTTACCAGCCCTGATGCACAACCTTCAACGAAGGCACGCCTCCACACAGAAGACGCTCTAGCTGAGAATCGAATGGGACAAAGTCTTGCTATGAGGAGACAATGCTACCGCAGCACCACCACCGCAGTGGTCAGTAAATTTCTTCCACAATTTACAGAGCATGATAATTTTGATAAATTTTATTCCTATGTTTGAAAGGGTTTGCAAACAATATAATGTTGACCAAGGGTTCTGTGTATGTTTTCTGACCCCCTTACTCCATGATAAAGCTGTAACTGCTATTTCTAAATTGTCTGATACTGATTGCTTAAACTATTCTGGATGGCAGATAGGGAATGTGATACCACAGATGAGCTGGGGAAAAGGGAGACCTATACCTAGCAAGCAGGGCATTCCTGCACAGGAAAGTGATACCCAATACTGCTCATGGGTCTAAGGAAACTCATGGTGGACAGCCTAAACTGCAACAATAGAGTCCACCAGTAGCAGGGAAGCCACTAGTTTAAGTACACTGCCAGGACCAAGGGTTGAATGTTTTAAATGCAACCAGTGGGGCCATGTAGCATACAGATGTCCATAGAGGCAAGGTGAGGAGCAAAAGGTGAGGGAGACAGTAAGTGGGAATGACATAATCGCAGCAGTAAGTTGTCTGGAGACAACAAGGGTACCAAACTACCACAAGAGGTTATATCCTGTCTTAGTAGATGGAAAACAGGCCACTGCTAAGAGGAACATAGCCTCTGACCTAACCATTGTGAAGTCTGCAATGGTTAAAGAGGAGCACTGCTTGCTTGGGCAGTCTACTCCAGTCAGAGCTTTAGGAAGGACCCCATTCCAAATACCTGTGGCTAGGGTTCACCTTGACTGAGAAGGTAGAAAAGGAAGAAAGCAAGTAGGTGTGTTTGAGGATATCCCTGCAGATATCCTAATAGGGAATGATTTTGATACTGCAGTACCTTGTGTGCATGCAGTTACACACAGTCAGGCTTGGAGGCAATCATGTGGGTCTGGTAGCCTGGGGGAGACCCAGACAGACTGCACACTTGAAGCCAGGACTGATAAGGTGGTTACTTCAGGGAGGGAGCTACCCTGTAGCAATGAGACTGAAGGTGAGCCTCAGCTGCTTGTGGGTACTGATGTTCCTTTGGACAGAGTGACTGCAAGGGCAAAGGTGAGTAGTAGTACTCAGGCTGACAGTGAGGCACCACTGTTGGAGGATACCAGACTTCTTGTGGAAGGCGAGCAGGGAAAGGTTACAAAGAAGGAGTTGAGACAGGGTCAACTGTCAGACCCTACATTACAAGGCCTGAGGTAGGTCACTAGTGAGGCACCTGATTCTCAAGGAACAGGGGAATCTGTATACTGGGACAAAGGGTTACTGCATAGACAGTAGACCCCTGAGGGAGGGTGAGAGAATACAACAGTTGGTAGTGCCTAGAGCCTACCATCTGGCACTTGTAGCCATAGCCCATGATATTCCCTTTGCAGCTCATATGGGCATAAAGTGCACCAAGAGAACATTTATTGGCCTGGCATTTCCAGAGATGTAACAGGGTACTGCAGGACCTATGACCAGTGTCAAAAGTTTGGCAAGACAGAAGACAAGGTTAACGCTCCTTTGGTGCCTTTGCCTGCAGTTGAGATGCCATTTCAGAGGGTAGCTATGGATATTGTGGGGCCTCTGAGTACCCCAAGTTCCAAAGGGAAAGACATATATCCTAGTGGTAGTAGATTATGCTACCAGATATCCTGAGGTCATGGCCCTGTCCAGCACTGAGGCTGAAAAGGTGGAAAATGCTTTGTTAGAGATTTTCAGCAGGATAGGTTTCCCAAAAGAAATACTGACTGACAGAGGTGCCAAATTCATGTCAGACCTGCTGGCTTGTCTGTGGAAGCACTGTGAAGTGAAGCACCTAAAGACCACCCCTACCATCCCCAGACTAATGGTCTGGTGGAGAGGTTAAACTCTACTCTAAAGACCATGCTACAGGCATTTGCAGACAAGTTTAAGAGGGAGTGGGACAAATATTTGCTTCATCTGTTGTTTACTTACAGAGAGGTGCTCCAGGAATCCATAGTTTTTTCACCCTTTGAATTGTTATATGGGCATAGGATGAGGGGACCTCTAGATTTGATTTGTGATGAGTGGGAAGGTGACTGTGAACCTCACAAGGAGTCTGTTGTGGCATATGTCCTAAACCTCAGGACAAGGCTTAGTGGACTCATGGGCTTGGCCCAGGAGAACCTGGCAGAAGGCCAACAGCAGGAAAAGGTCTGGTATGACAGGAATGCTTGAGCTAGAGAGTATGCTGCAGGGCAGCAGGTTATGGTTCGCATTCAGACACAAGCTGCAGGCAGCTTGGGAGGGACCTTTCAAAGTGATAAGGAAGGTCAGTGATGTTAACTATATGGTAGAACTGCTAGGCAGGAGGCAGGGGCACAAATTTTACCACGTTAATATCATGAAAACTTACCATGATAGAGATGCCCTGGTACTAAATATTTACAGTAGAAGGCAGGAGGAGTCTGAGGGGGATCTATGGCTACAGGGAGCCAGCCAGCAAAATCCCAAATTACTATGGTGGTGCCTAGGGTTGTAGGCATATGATATGACAGTGCAGCACCACAGTGAGGTCAGAAATGCCAAGGCAGCTGGGATCTCAAGACAGAGTATGGGGTAATTTATTCCCAGATAGGCCCATCCCTCTCAAGCAACGCTTCTCAAAGGTCACTTGAAAAACTAGCTTGAGTCTTTGAGGGGGGACGAAGTGTGATGAAGGAAGATACTGCCAGCACAGCTACCTGGAATTTTATAAATAATTATATGTCATTTGTGAATATCAACATGATTTATATAGAAGTGTGACAAAGGAGTTACTGACAGCATAGCTAGCTGGAATTTTGCAAATAATTATATGGCATTTGTGAATATCAACATGATTCATATAAGATGCTTGTGTTACAAATGTATTAGAACTGTATGTCATGTGTATATTAAAGTGCTGAAAAAGAAGCGTGTGTTGAAAAGGATTTTGCAAAGTGCTTGAAATGTATCCACAGTGTACCCAACTGGAAAAGAACAGAAATGTACATGCACTATTGTAACTGTTTCAATGTATATTTTAACAGTGGAAACTGGAATACAGGAGGTTAACTTCAGAAAAATAGCTGAAATTAAATTACTTTATAGCTACAAAATAAAAAAATGATATCTTTCAGTTTCACTGCAGCAAGGAGGCACAATCCCTGGGATTCAACAAGCAGCCATGCAGGAATAAGTTATTCCTGCACAGCAGGGACTGTTTCTGTTCAGCACGGCAGTGTGCCATGCACATGTATGAAGGTGCACTGCTGTGCTCTAAAACAGACACAGTTCCATGTACGAGTGCAGGGTGTGTGTGTGAGAGCAGACCTTTCACAATATACATGCCCCCTGCACTCCAGAATTGCCTTTTGTCAATTTAAAATGAGCAAGAATGCTCATAACACCCCCAACCTGTCAGGATAACAAATCTGGTCAAAGCCATAAGGGACAATCGTCCCTACCAAGACAAATGTTGCCAGAATAACAGATGTAGCATAAGCACATAGCGCACACCTCCCAACCCGTCAGAGTAAGGAATGTGGACAAAGCCAAAAGGGACAATCGTCCCACAAAGCAGAAAGTTGATAGAATAACAAGTTCAGCATTAGCAGGGATATTCTGAAGGGTTCAAATAAAATAACACAATGAATAATTATTTTTTTTATAAATGCGATAAACTTTAAGTGTAGCTGCACAGGTGTGCCCATTGCTTAGCTACGCTTAGTCCAGCTTAAACAGTACAAGAAGTTAAATAGCAAGAGACATCCAGCATAAGCAATATTTCAATAGTGTAGTTGTTAGAGTGTACGCCTTGCAAGCAGCCATTCCCAGTTTAATCCCCACTATAACCAATTTGCATTTTACATGTGAAAGCAATACATAAACATTTATTTTTATAATTAGCTACTAAATAATATATATTTGTTAACCAGAGTACTGCATTAGGTCCAGATGAGATGTGCCAGTTTAATAATGTTGTGAAACCCCCATATAAACACAAGTGCCCCATACAGTATAGTCACACATGAATAAATGTAATGAAAGCACATTGGGGGATGTCAGGAATGGTAAACAAATTTATAATATGTAATGAATGATGAATCAATGCCATACAGCAGATAGTCTATAAAATGAAAAATTAGCAATGCTAAGCATTGCACAGCTCTGCTTACCAGGTGTAAGCATTGTGTAAATATGACTGCTAAGCAATGAGTAGCCTAGCTAAGTGGATTTGCCCCTTGGTAAGCAGTGCTGAACCTGTCCCTTTAAGCACTGCCAACCTTAGCTAAGCAGGTTTGCCCGTAGCTTAGCTCAGCTCAGCATATTCAAAAACATCTAGTCACGGCAAAGGGTGGGAAATCAGCCGTATTTAAACCCCACAGGTGGGAATACAGCTCATAACTGGTTGCAGCTTCCCACTTTAGGCAGTATGGCAGAAGTTGGTGAGGGTATGCACTTCTGTGCGCAGTGCTGGAGCATAGAGGAGTCCAAGGTCATGGTAGGACTCCTGGTACAAAACCATGATGAGAGACTGCTGCAGGGCCAGTACCAAGGCTCCCAATATAAAGCAGAAGCCTGGGACCATCTCATCTTTGATCTCACCAGTGCCACTGGTATCCCTCAGACTGGTGAGCAGGTCCGGCACCACTATGCCGACTTGAAGCGAAGAAAGAGGGAGCTCTTGGATGAGTGGGTCCAAGAAGCAAGACAGAAGGGTGATGTCCCAGCAGTGTGTAAGTACTCATACCAATAAGTGTTTACTAATGTCCAGCCTGTGTATATGATGGATAGGTATGCTTAAATATTTCTCTATTTCCCTTACAGCTGCAGCTGTTTGGGCTGTGAATCAGGAAGCCCATGCTAGTAGGCTGCAAAGGCTGCATCGCGAGGCTGGTGAGTAACAATCCTGCTTGTCGTAGTCATACCAAATAAATATAAAGTAGTAGAAAGTCACCTGGCAGTATAAAAACTGTGTATGGGTAGTACTGAATAAACCAGACAATATGACAGTAATAGTCCCATATAGGTCATATTTAAATAAAACTGTAACTGCTTGGCAATAAAGCTCTAAATCCTGGACTGGCTGTGTTTACTCTGGTATTGTATGGCATTTATTGTTGCATTCTCTGAATAGTAATGTTGTGTTAACCACTGTTACCTACACTGTGCTACATAAATAAATGTCTAGGAATGTCTGTATAAGACTGTTGTAAGTGCAAGATCAGATTGTACAACCAAGAGGGACTTAGACAGAAAACACTGAAGAAATAGACAGCAATATCCAAATAGCACACTCTGCTGAAACGTAAATTGTTGTATTTTTAGCAGACACAGCCATGGTTCGAATCCTGGGAGTGGTAGTAAGCTGTAAGCATAATCATACCTCTCAACTGTACACATTTTTTCAGAATGTCCAGATAATTGGCTCATATTTCCTGCCTGTTCCTCTGTCCCCCTGGCAAATCAGTGGGATGATCTCAGAATTGTAGTCACTAAATAATGACATACATTTGATTTTCAAACCATATAACCTTCAGAAAATGTATATTAAAACAAATCCTGTCACTCTAACAACTCTCCAAGTTTGTGAGAGCAATATTCAAAATGTGTCATTTGTACCCCCATGCTGTCAAGCTTTGTCCAGAGTGCATGCATTAAGAGATTGAGAGGTATGTGCATAATATTAACTCTAAATCTAGGAATATGTGTAGAAACAGTCAGGTAGTGTTAACAAACATTCCTTCCACAGGTCTGTCAGATAAGAAAACTATGCCTGCCAAATAAAGATTTAAATCCTGGACTGGTAGTGTTTACTCTGGTATTGTATGGCCTGCCATGTAGCATTCAGTAACATCTGATATCAGAATAGTGCTGTTGTGTCAACCACTGTTTCTCACACTATGCTACATAAAAACATGTCTAGGAATGTCTGTATAAGACTGGTGCAATTACAAGGTCAGATTGTACAATCAAGAGAGGCATTTTTCCAGAATGTCCAGATAATTGGCTGATATTTTCTGCCTGTTCCTCTGTTCCCCTGGCAAATCAGTGGGATGATTTCAGAATTGTAGTCACTAAATAATGACATGCATTTGATTTTTAGACCTCAAAACCTTCAGAATATGTATATTAAAACAAATCCTGTCACTCTAGCAACTCTCCAAGTTTATGAGAGCAATATTCAAAATATGTCCCTATTTGTACCCCCATGTTGTCAAGCTTTGTCCGGAGTGTGTGCATTAAGAGATTGAGTGATATGTGCATAATATTAACTCAGAATCTGGGGATATGTGTAGAAATAGTCAGGTACTGTTAACAAACATTCCCTCCACAGGTCTACCAGGTAAGAGAAGTAGAATTTAGCTATAAGACAGATGAAGTATATACTGTGTACAAACATACCACTGCCCAAACCAAGGCCATAGGGTATTGTAATAATACCTGTACTGTGATGATTAGACCAATGATCATTAAAGTTGTGAGTACTACAAGGATATATAAGTTGTTAGTTGATATCTTTCTCTCCCCCTACCATATCTGCAACAATAATCTAAATAAACAAATCAATGGGTATGTTTACACCAAACCTATTGTTGGGACATATGTCCTATTGTTCAATAAATATTTAAATGTGCTTCTATTAATTTTCCATGTTGAAATACTATCATTGGTGGCCTGTTGCTATCAATGTAACTTGCGTGCCATTGTAATGACCACTTTGGTTCCATATATGCATGTGCTCTGTTTTTAATGCAACTGTTTCAAAACTGGAGTTTTGGGTTAATGGGAATATCTATGCATGCTGTTATAACTAATCCTGGAATGTGTTGACTATTACTAACCCACATATGTTTTAAAGCTGCAACACCATAGCATGTTTGGGAAGGCCAGTCCCAGCGGACCCACCTCTCCCACCTCATCTGGCCATGGTACTGGGCCCCAGCACATCGGGGACCTACCCCAGGACCTCTTCATCCACAGGTCCTGCACCATCTTCAGGTGGAACCACCTCAGGGGATGGGGCTCATACCCCCCCTAGGCACGGGCGTGGACAGGATCCTGTCAGCCAAAGTCAGGTCCAGGGATTGGTATGTAGCGAGCTCTGAAGGGAGTTTAGAGATCTTCTATGCCAGCTTGAGGGCTGTGTGGTGCATTTAGAGGGTCAGCCTGCCCCTCCTGCTCCGCCCCAGCACAGCCACCTTCAGGGCCGTGAAGGTGCAGTGGTGACTGCCCATGGGTGGGGACCTCAGTCCCACTGTTTCCATTTGGGAGCTCATTGGCTTCCGATTTCCAAACATCCCTTCCCGTCCAAGGTGTTTACCCCCCACATGTGTCATATACCACCCCTGTATGCTGTCTTGTCTGTCTTCCTACCCAACCTACCTCCCCGAATATACCTACTATCCTTCCCCAACATCCCACTCTCACCTTAAAAAAAAAAGGGTAATCTGAGGTGATTCCACCTGAAGGTAGTGCAGGACCAGCGGATGAGGAGGTCCCGGGGTGGGTCCCAGACATGCTGGGGCCTGGTGCCATGGCCAGATGAGGTGGGAGAGGTGGGTCCACTGGGAACGGCCCTCCCAAACATGCTATTGTGTTGCAGTTTTAGAACATATGTGGGTTAGTAATAGTCAGCACAATCCTGGATTAGTTATAACAGCATGCATAGATATTCCCATTAACCCAAAACACCAGATTTGGAACAGTTGCATAGCAAACAGAACACATACATATATGGAACCACAGTGGCCATTACAACAGCATGCACATTACATTGACAGCAACAAGGCACCAGTGATAGTGTTTCAACATGAACATGAATAGAAATACATTTCAGCATTTGTTGAATAATAGGGTATATATCCCAACAGTAGGTTTGGTGTAAACATAACCATTGATTTGTGTGTTTAGATTATTGTTGCAGATATGCTGGTGGGGGGAGAGATGTCAATTAACAACTATTATATCTTTGCAGTATAAGGTCCTGTGACCTTTTTTCCTGTTTATGTCTTCCAGGTACAACGTCCCATGAACGGCTCCCTGTGTATGCACCCCAGGAGAATGATGTTATCATAAACTTCATTGTACTACATCATGGAACCCTCTTTGGATGCAGGGCCCATGATCTGCAGGAGAGGACCACCCTGTGGAATGAGCTCATCCACAGGGTAAATGATGTCGACCTGCATAACCATAGTTATGAGCAGGTGCAACATCATTCCACTGATCTCATTCACCATGCCCGTCAGCATGCTGCTGCAGTTAGGAGGGACCAGCTAACCACAGGTGGGGGTCATGCCATCCAGCCCCCACTGAAACATGTTGAGGAGCTCCTCGTCAGCCTTGGGGCACCCAACTGCCAGCCAAGCCAGGAACCTGAAGATAGCATTGTGGAGGTGGGTGCCACCCGCACAATGGACAAGGAGTGTACAGGTAAGGTCCCAGGGCATATTAGTAGATCACTGTTGCTTATCCATCTTCATCTATAAAGTATCTTCATGTATATGTCAGATATCATAGTCTGTTGCTGCAGTGTAGTATTGACCAGATGTGTATAATCTCTAGTATTGTGGGTTTGTACTGTTGATGTACTGAAATGCTGCTCCCACCCTGTACCAAAGCCACAGTTGTGGCTACTGACATTACATCTCTCACACAGCTATGTAGGCCACTCTGGTATACAACTGGGGCAGCAGCCTGTAGCTGGTGAGTATGGAGTTGTTTTTATTCAGGTTTGCCAATACACCGAACATGTTATGGCCATGGTATTTGCCATGCACACATTTAAGACACCTACCCATAATGCATGCTGTACATGTTCACTTATTGTTGCTGTTAACTGCACTGCATCACAGTGGTCACCATTATGGCATATCTGAAGGGTATGTAAGATTCCTGCAGTATACCTAACAACCTGTCAGTGCAAGATGTGTGGACAGAGATGAAAATAATGGTGGGACAAATGGCCTACAGTAGGGACATGTCTGAAACATTACCCTTATACAGTGGCTACAACAGTGTATACACCCCTATTACAATGGCAACTGTTACAGGTCTACACAACAGCAAATCACAATACCACATTCCACACCTTTTACAACCTGTAATGTGATCCTAACATGAGCAATGGATGTGTAATATGGAATCCTATGTTAGGACAACAGATATGGGGAATACATACCTTAACAAACACTGGAAGCATATGTGTGCACACACTCCAAATAACATATTGTGGAAGCAGCTTTTGAGGTATTGACAGCATTCACTGTTTTTGAGTACACACCTTCCATCAAGCACAGGGCCTCAATGTCACACCAAGTAATGGTCTGCTGTCCAAGAAGTATGTTCATGACATTTGCCCATTCACCTGCAACAGAGGCAGCCGTGGCTTGCACACATCTTACAAACCATGGAATGGATCCCATATCCGAAAGGTAGCACTCAGGAGTGGGAGAAGTAGCCTTACCTCACCATTGCATATACCATGGCAAACAGAGCAGACAGTCATGTATGTGATTATGAAGTATGGGACAACATTAATGTAGAAAATAAACAGATTCCCATCCAAGACAGAGGACAACATGTTGCAAACTGGTCATGGAGGCTGCCCAGAAACATGCAGCAACACTGAGGGACTTGCAGGAATGCCTAGCAAGTACTTCCTGTGCAGTACCTGTGTCGACAATCACCTGGAATCTGCATAAGTGTGGCCTATGGGTTAGAGTAATCAGATGGAAGAGTTGCTCCATAGGAAACATCATCCAGGGCTCTCTACAGGTAGCATATGCATAACATCAAGTCTCCCAAATGCATGTGTTGCAATGTGTAATGGTGTACTGAGACCAAGGCTGAAACCTACAGACAGTATTAATAAAGATACATGTGGTGCACAAGCAACAACTAACTCCACCTCAGGTCCACCATCCCAATCTTTACCTTGCTGGTACCAGTGTACACCTTTAGGTTTGCTGTTCATTAGCAGGAACTAGGCCGGTAGACATGGTGTTCTGAATTTGGAACACTGCAAAATGACACTCATGTGTGGCCCATAGTTGTCAAGCATCTGCAATAAGGCTGAGGATGGGGAGGGGTGTCATCCTGAAACACAACATTGAACTGAAGCATACTTCCAAATCTCACTATGAATGGCTGTATCTGAACACAGTCAAGGTCATGAATTGTGCCAGACATAAACCTGACTCCACAGCAATAGTGAAGGCACTGTGTGACCTCCAAGGGCTGTGCACATGAGCTGACCTTGCAATTTGGCAGAGTATGGGGACATTTGTAGGGCAGAATGACCAAATAATGGCAAGTGAAGATGGGCAATGCTAGCATACCCCTTCCAGGAATAGTGACTGCTGTAGTTCACTTAACAGGTGCTGCAACAAACCATTCTGTTAAGGGTGTGCATACTTATGCAACCCACATATTGTATGCATCTCAGTCAGCATCCGCACAACTAACACATTTGTTTGATACTGCATTTGATTGCACAGATCATATGTCACATAGCAGGTGTGTGTAATGTTAACATATGTAGTATTGTGGCCTCATTGTATATCATGGAAGAGGCTGGCATGTCAACAAGGGTGTGTACACTCCTCACAGCCACAGTAAGCTTTGAAGGTTGTCAGTGTAATCAGATTTTATTGCTCATACATGCACTTCTGATGATGAGATCTGCAAATCAGAGGTCAGGCATTTACTATTGACATCAGTCCTCATATCATTCCAGGTATGTGTCAGACAAACACATAGGGGCTGTGAGCAACAGAGCAAACATAACTGCCACACATATACACATTCAGCAATGGTATGTACACTCGTGAGGTATGGTGCACAGTACATGCCAGGGTACTGAACAGGTGCACAGCAATGGTGTGTACATGGGTGCAGTGTATTCCAGGGGAAGGGGCATCACCTACTAACACAACTCATACATCACAGATATGTATAATGTTGGTAACAAGGATTGAGTATAGCTGCAGTGCATGCTGTTGAGTGCCATATATTATGCATGTTGACTGTTGGGTAATGATAGGTCTGCGTAATATCTTTGTGCCACCTCACCTGTAAGTGTGTATATATGTGCGTGTGTGTGTGTGTGTGTGTGTGTGTGTGTGTGTGTGTGTGTGTGTGTGAGTGTGTGTAGAGGTAAGCAATGATGTACAGGTCTTAAATTACATTTTTTGTTTTCCCCTCACAGGTGTTGTGGTGGGTTAGGGTCCCTCCTGCAGGCAAACTGATGTTAGTGTCCATACAGACTCTGACAATGATGATAGGTATGGTGATGCACAGGCAGGGTTGTCAGGGGCTGAAGCTGTGCCATCGGTTAACATCCCACTTTTATCCACCTCATCCCCGCACACAGTCACAATGCCTATACATACCCCATCACCAGTGGACATAGATGAGGGACAGTTAGCAGGTGGTGGCATGGGACAGGACAGTGTGATGACTATGGCAAGTGTGTCTGTACACAGCAGCCATAGCCAGATGACCAGAGAGGTACCACACAGACAGATGTACAGGGGTGCTCATAGGAG
The DNA here is from genome assembly GCF_019279795.1 of Protopterus annectens. NCBI lineage: Eukaryota > Metazoa > Chordata > Ceratodontiformes > Protopteridae > Protopterus > Protopterus annectens. The sequence continues at coordinate 687,022,978 of NC_056727.1, read as the reverse complement.
GGCTGCTGGCCATCATGCCCTGACAGAAGTGCCACAGCAGGTGTCACCAGGCACATGTTTCGGGCCATCATGGAGGCACAGGCATGTATGGAATGTTACAGCAGACAAAGTCTGAGGCTCCAGAGGGCTACTCATTCTGCTGTACTTGACAACATCTGTGATCTTGCAGGTGCTCACCGTTATTTTGCAGAGGTCCTGGATAGATGCTTTGGTGAGATGGTGGGAATCCTTGACAGTGTGGTGTCTGTGTTAGAGCATATGGTGGGAGTAGGGTGACTGCCATGTGGACGTAGGTCAGTAACACCAACAGGTGGAGGTCTACATGGACGTGCAACAAATCAAAGCTGCTCCCATAGTGGCAGTACCAGCACCAGCATTGCAGGGGGGTGCTGTCCACTCTGCAGTGCAGCAGGCCATGTGCACATGGTCCTGGCTGGTCCCAACAGGGATGTGGATCCAGCAGACATTTGTCATCATCAGGGGAGAGTACCATATCTGGACTTCTACCTGGTAGTGCCTGTGGAACCCTTGGCAGGCACAGTTCTCGTGTCTGTGGCCGGACATGGTGAACTGTACAGCTTGCCATGTATGGTCTGCTGCTGTCCAACAAGCCCTGTATAGGGCAGCCACATGGCAGAACTGTGTACATAGATACACACACACACATCACCAACACAGCTAGGGCATCTCCATACCTACGCACACCACATCTGCACAGCCCAATTGATAAAGACCCCGTAACACACACACATGATGTCAACCAAATGGCTCAGCCTAGGTCTCTGGCAAACCCACAACACACCCTGTGCATATGATGATACCTGTGACACATCCCTGTCATGCATGCCATCAATGCAGGGACATGCTAATATGGTTTTAATGCACAGAGTGAATGTACTAAGGTTTAGCAATGTAATATTGTTTAACATGTTTTCTGCTGGAAAGTTTAATGCTTACATGTCAGGGTGTGTAGCTGTCCAGCCATGATGCATTATAGCTGTTATTAACACTGACTGATTGTGGTCTCCATAATGTATTCAGTTTGTGTTGTAGGTGTCTGTGTGTCAGCAGGATGTTGGTCTGCTGTTGTTTCCTACAAGGGGCATGACACTCTGGTGACACATTGACTGTGTCATATCTTGGGTACAGCTGAACACAAGTAACAGGTCTGTATAACAGTTACTGCATGTGCCACATGGCTGATAGGTCTGAGGGGTGTATACAGGTGAGTGCATGGTGGCTGATATCAGCAGCTCTTATACAGTGGACAATGGTAAGTGTACTGGGTGGCACACACCAAATGTTTGTGAATAACAGACACACACAGAGGCTTTGGTGTTGATGCAACAATACACAGAGAATACTGTACACATGGATGTACTTAATTTTGCAGTGAACTCATTTTGGCCTATATAATTCCACCAAGACAAAATAGACAAAATATCACATCAGTAAATAATCAGTCTGTCAGTTTAATGTCATTGACGATGGTAATGGCAGGGTATATGTCCTCTTCCCCAATGTAGTGCAATCCTGGAGTTGGTTAACATAGGTGTGCTGGTATGGGTGGCACAGCCCTCCGCTTTGGAGGGTGAGGGGTGGCGCTGAACCACACATAGTGTGATTAACAACTACTTAACCTGTTAACATTAACTGTACAGTATTACAGCAGACTAAGCGGGGGAATACGCACAACAATAACCTCAATGAGGGTGGCTGTGCCCACAATATCCACACCCAACTATATATGCCAACTCCAGTATTGCTGTACAGCTGTACAGTGAGGAAGAGGGCATTTACACATCTACTACTAGTTTTGATGGAATTAATTTCCACAAGATGATGCCTTTGAAATGTTAGCTTTTGCCAGTCAGTTCTCAGACAAATGATCTCCTGGGACATGTATTTTCTACAAACTGAAGTAGATCCCTTCACATACACACACACTTACTTGGCAACGCTGACAGCAGAACCCCTACCTATGTACTTATTGCTACTAACGTGTTTGGCCTTAATTGCACACACCACACAGCTTTTAGGATGAGGTGTGTCCTGAGTTTCTTGTTAAGTGAAGAACATCATCAGGCCTTGTACAGTATGGTAATGGGGTATGTACTGGGTGTTAATGAACAATACATAGTATGACATGCTGTCATATACACACTGACAAACACAGAGCAGTTATAGACACATCTGTGAGACCTGGGGTTATCAGTGCTAACCACCTTGTCAGTAAGTCCATTCTGTTACAGAGAATTTGCACACAGTACATGCATCATTGGGCTGGATAGTGTAATCAGTTACCTATATGGTTGATGGTGACAGTGGTCCTCATACAGTGGACCTTGGAACATGTACTGGGGGTACCATGGTGTAAAGACAGTATACCCAGCACCCACACCCCACATTGGATATTTTACTCACTGAAACCCATGATAATGCTCTGACATACCCACAATCACACATTGACCAGGACTGCAATACAACCCCTTGTCTATCTAATCAGTGCTACTACAGGAATATGCATTTACTGCACATGCCACAGGGATAGTAGGGTGAGGGTTTGTCATGGCTCTCCTAATGTCAGCAACATCACTATCCCTTACAATGTATGGTAAGGTATATTGTATTTGGATAATGTGGCCTCAGAATGCTGTATCCTACAAATATACATACTCGCACACATACACACACTTGCCATGACTCAGAGCGTAACCCACGCCTATCTACCCATTTGTACAACAGTGTTATGCTGGTACTGCAAGCTCCAGGTAGCCCATGAAGCAGGTGAAGAGTGTAACAAGTTACATTTAATGTCAATTACAGCAGCAGCCATTTCTAACTATGGCAATGGGAGTGTAGTGGGTGAGAAGGCCCACAGGGTATTATGAGCTACAAGGTTACAAACACACAGACATTGTTATTCTCAGTAATGCACACTGACACATAGGTGCAGGTGTTCCTAGGTGTGTACCAGGCTAATGTCTATGGAGAGATGAGAAGAGTAGGGGATGTGGGTACACTGGTATCATGCCACCTGACATTTGTCAGCAGGACATCTATCAACTGATGTCACTTGAGTGATCCCCAGGGTGACAGTTAAATGCAACATCCAATCATCTGGTTTTCTCTTGCAGAGGGCCAGTGAGGTGCTCCAATTGACATGTATGCAACATATATTACATAACATGGCCAGTATCTGGGTTGGAGACCTGTACCCAAGCATGTTCTGTTGAATGTGGTAGTCTAGTTGAGGTATCCATGGCATGTCGTGCATACAGGATGGGGTTTCCTAGCTGTGGCATTCATAACACAGCTGGGCGGACATGTCAGTGTCAGTCAAGCATTGATTGCCTGTAAGCAACCAAGCTGGATACCTGACATCTGCACATCTGTACAGAGCACAGACAGAAATCATATGAAAAACCACCAAACAGCAATAGAAACACACTAGACTACAAAGCCAGTGTAAAAGATGCCACTAATTTTATAATAAATACTTTATTCACAGTGAATAACACTCTGGCACCTCAGCATAGCAAATACTTAATAACATATGGCTCACACACCAAGAAAATGATAGTCAGTATTTAGAGTCCAGACTTGCATGCAGGGGTATATGGTTCCAGTACTACAATCTGCAATCTACTCTTACTTGGGAAAGCACTGTTAACAGTAGTAACATAATGATACAATACATACAAGTGTGACTGCATATAACCTGGGATACTACACATGCATGAAACACATACAAAGAGAAAAGATTGTTGTACAAGCCATATATACTCAGGTGTCCCATACAGTACACTCACACCCCTTGCTACTGTAATAACAGCACATAGAAGCATGTTATGTACATGGAATTAAATACAATTATTAAATATGTCATTACCCTGCTACTTCATTAAACTAGAATGTGATCACTGGTTACCAGGACTGAGCTATGCTTAGCAGGAGTAAGCATTGCTTAAATGTAAATGTTAAGCAGATTTGCGCACTAGTAATCGAATCCTACCTCGTTTAACTGTTCGTTAGTATCACTTACCGCCACGCAAACCTGCTTAAAGCTGCTCAAAACTGCCTTAACCACTCTGTATCCAACAGTCCTCATTCTGCCTAGCAACAAAATAAACAGCCCTTGCAGGTCTTGAACCAAGGACCTTGCACACTATAGTCACAGCAGTTAACCACTAAGCCATTGGAGCTATAAAGATGTTAGATGTTTTTTCAAATATATCTTTCAGTACACATACTGAATAATAGTGAACAACTGTTTTGACTACTACAGTTGTTTAGTACTTGTAAGTGAAAATAGTGATGAATCAGTCATGTTGTTATATCTAAATATACACATATCAGACAAATATGGTGGGATACATCTGGGAAGGTATATACAACACTCATGTTTACACATAATAAGGATATCTATCTATCTATCTATCTATCTATATTTGTAGATATATGTATACATGTACATACACACACATATAGATATATATATATATATATATATATATATATATATATATATATATATATATATATATATATATATATATATATATATATATATATGTATATATTCATATATGTATATTTATATATATATATGTGTGTGTGTGTGTGTGTGTGTGTGTATGTGCATGTGTGTGTGTGTGTATATATATATATATATATATATATATATATATATATATATATATATATATATATATATATATATATATATATATATATATATATAGATGTAACATACAACATGTAAGACTCCAAACTCTGGTCTGTCTGCAGATAGCCCTACAGGTGAGAGTTTCCTCAACTACATAACACTGTCATGACAGACTTTAAATCATATAAAACAGCCATATCCACACAAACCCTGTTAAACCAACATTACTTCATGTCCCCATATCTGGAACATTCCTCTCCTGTTTGTTGGCCTGTCTCCACCGTGTATGTTGTAAGAGGTATTTCCAACCACTCTCTGTGATGCTGTTTGTCAGACACCTGGTCACAGTGAAGGAAAAGGGCCAACACCCTCATGAAGTGCTTAGTTATAGGAGTGTGTTTCCATGCAATTGGCTATAGGAATGATACCACAGCTGTTCCACATGCAATTAGCAAGTGAGGGACTGCAATTCGTGCACAGGCCATCAGCTGATCATGAGCATTACTTACAAAACTCAAGCTGCCGTCTATGCAAAACAGATGAACTTTTCCACATCCACCAGAGAGGGAGAGAGAGAGAGAGAGAGAGAGAGAGAGAGAGAGAGAGAGAGAGACAGAAACAGAGACAGAGACAGAGACAAAGTAAGAAAGGAAGGGAGTAAGGGAGTAGGAGCCAAGCGTGTTTGTGTATGATCTGTGGGTGGAGAGTGGTAAATAGGTATTATAATGGTTGCCTATATTGTTTACTAATCCAGACTGTCACATAGTAATTGCATATGGCTGTACACATTTATGGCTGAGAATTGTCTACAAGAACCTCTACAGTGTTTGAAAACTGTTGGCCTTGTAATGTAGACATTGGGACATATAGGTCCTCAATATAATGATGTAGCAAAACCCACACTGCAATGGATCCTGTCATTACACAATCATCCCAACACCCACACAAGATACTGATGACACATACACAAACACACACTTACCAGAACTGAGTTTCAAACCCCTACCAGACTTTGTATTGCTATTAGAATGTTACGCAGTTATTGCACGTGCCACAGAGCATACATGCTAGAGAGCTACCCAAAGGTATCTTTGAAGGTGAGTCACATCAGCAATAGTGCTAAAGGAGGGGTAAGGGAAGTGTAGAAATGGTGAATGTCCACAAAATCAGGTGTTAACGAAGACAGACACACACTCACTCTCTCAGGGAAACACAAACATTATCACAGTTGGCAGGATCAGGATTAGAACTCTTACTTAACTAGTTTGCAATACTACAGTGTTACACAGGATCACAAGTGCCACAGAGCTTATATGGTTTAAACATGACCAAAGGGTTATTTCAAGGTGAATGACATCAGCAGGCATGCTAAAGTAGGGCAATGGGAGGTGTATTGAGTGTGAATGGCTTCAAAATCATTGATCTCCAGACACACAGACACACAGACACACAGACACACACAGACACACACACACACACACACACACACACACACACACACACACACACACACACACACACACACACACACACACACACATACTTGCCAGTACTGAGATGCATAGGTTCATTGCTTCACAAGTGTGTAGTAGGTGAATGGGCCTGAAGGCTGTACAATGCTAGGCAAAGGGAATACCTTGGCATCAGGCCACATGACAATAGTCTCCAGTGTGGCTCAGGGATGTAGTCCCTGGAGTGGTCCCCAGGGATGGGTCTTGTATTTACCATCCACTCATCTGGGTTACTATTGTGGGTGGCCAGTGATGTGCACTGCTTCCCATATATGTGATCTATATTCCATAACATGGACAGTGTCTGGGTTGTGCACATGTCCCACACACATGTTCTTTGATGTGTGGAAGTGTACTTGAGGTCTCTGGGGCATGTTGTGTGGACAGATTGTTATCTTCTGATGTAGTATTCCTGACCTCATTTGGTGAGACCTGGCTATGGAACAGAGGTCGTGCTTGCACCTACATTGACAGCATGATACATGTATTCAGTGGAGTTAGTGGCGTCTGTCCATACAGGGCATGTGTATAAGTCATGGTATTCCCTTTGTGGGTTACATTTGCAGACTCTACAGCTGTTGCAGGTGTCCAGTGGAGAACATAGCAAAAGGGCCACTGTAAGCATCCATTTGCCTACTGCGGGGATGGAACAGGGTGCCATGTCCTTTTTACTTGCTGGATAACACACACTCAGTCAGGAGATGTAACACATCACAGTACTTTCTGATGTCAGTGGCACTGTTGTGGTCAACAGGCATGTAGTCCACTGCAATCACACCGTGGTTACTATCTGTGAGGCAATATGCAGGGACTACCAATACAGTGGTTGCTGCCTAGCCAAGAGTGTTTGTGTATAAGACATGGGTGGAGAGTGTTCTCTGAGTAATAGAAAGGTTGCCTATATTGTTCATCAATCCATAATGTCACATGTAGGGCTATGGATTGTCTACCCCAGCCTCTCTGGTGTTTGACATCTGTTATCTTTGTAAGGTGGACATTGTGACATATACTAGGTCCTCAAAATAATAATTTAGCAAAACCCGTCCCACAATGGATCCTGTTATTACACAATCACAGCAACCTCCACACAAGATACTGATGACAGCCACACACACACACTTGCCAGTACTGATATTTAAACCCCTACCTAGTTATGTATTGCTACTATAGTATACCGCATTTATTGCACATGCCACGAAGCTTATAGGATGGGTGTTGTCCCAAGGTTCTTCTAAGGTGAGAAACATCACCAGCCCTTGTAAATACTGGCATTGGGCAATTTAGTGGGTGAGAGATCCCAAAAATAGTTTTACCCTAAACACACATTTACATTTGCCAGTGGTGAGGTTCAAACCTCTATCTAACAATCTTTATAGACCATAATGTTACGCATTTACCACATGTACCACTGACCTGACATGGTTTAAGGCTGGCAACAGGTACTTCTAAGGTGGATGCTATTGGCAGGAATGCTAAATTCAGGCTCTGAGATGTCTACTGGGTGTAAATGGGGCCAAAATCTCTAAGGTACACACACAAACACTTGCCACAGATGAGAGTCAAACCAATACCTGTGTAGTTACTTCTACTACATTGTTTCACATTTATGACATGCGCCATGGAGCTTACATGTTGGACAGCTCTCCACAGGTAAATTTGAAGGTGACTAACATCAGCAGCAGTGCTAAAGGAGGGGTACGGGGAGAGTAGTAAGTGTGAATGCCCATAATATCAGGTATTATCAAGGACATACACACTCTTTCTCACACAAACACACATTGCCATGTCTGGGATTAGAACTCTTACCTAACTAGTATGCTACACTACAGCATTACATAGCTATTGCAAGCGCCACGGAGCTTATGGTGCTGACCCTTATCCAAAGGGTTATTTCAAGGTGACTGACATTAGCAGGCTTGCTAAAGTAGGGTAATGGGAGGTGTAGTGACTGAGAATGGCCTCAAACTCATTCTTCTACACACACACACACACACACACACACACACACACACACACACACACACACACACACACACACACACACACACACACACACACACACACACACACACACAAGTTTCACAGCTGCCATTTCTGAGATTAGAACTCCTACCTAAGTAGTATGTTACACTATAGCAATACGCAGTTATCACAAGTGCCACTGGGCTTATGGGGCTAGCCCTTGTCCAAAGGGTTATTTCAAGGTGACTGACAGCAGCAGGTTTGTTAAAGTAGGGCAATTGGAGGTGTAGTGACTGGCCTCAAAATCATTCATCTCCACGCACATGCACACACACACACACACACACACACACACACACACACACACACACACACACACACACACATGCATGCACACACATGTGCGCGCGTGCACACACACACACCACACACACACCACACACACACCACACACACCACACACACCACACACACACACACACCCACACACACACCACACACCACACACACACACACAAGTTTCACAGCTGCCATTTCTGAGATTAGAACTCCTACCTAACTAGTATGTTACACTATAGCATTACCAGTTATCGCAAGTGCCACGGAACTTATGGGGCTGTGACTTGGCCAGAGGGTTATTTCAAGGTGACTGACATCAGCATGAGTGCTAACATGGGCAATGGGAAGTGCAGTGTGTGTGTGAATGGGCCATAAACCATTCTTCTGGAAACACACACAACACTCAGTCACACACAACTTTACATTTGACAGGACTGGGTATACAAATGTTAAATGAATATTGATTTATACTATCATGATAGGTTACCAAAATCAATGTCTACAGTGATTGACATCAGCACATCATGTGATATTGGCCAATTGGATGTATGGTGGGTGGGACAGGCCTCATGATGGAAATCTCTCTTTTACTGTCTGCCTCTATCTTCCCCACATCTGTGTGTGTTGTATGTTTGACATATTACAGTGCACTGGCCTTGGATATGTGTGAATATTCCTATCCAATATGTGTGCAAAGCATGAATGGTGTGCAATGTAGTGTGTGTGCACAGACATCTGCGACTGACAGATATGTATAGTCCACTGTTGTTGTCAGACATGAGCTTCATTTCTCTAAGTGTAGGAGCATGCCTAATATGGCCTTCTGTATTGAGTGTGTGAATCCATTAAAGGTAGGTTGTACTCCAGTCCAGAATTTGGTGTTCTATACCCACAGCTAGCAACCTGTTTCTGCAGGATATCTGTAGATAGGTTGACAATATGGAGTCACAATGGGCGAAAGATAGTGGGAAACTGTAACTATTGTGTCTGTGCTGCTTGTGTTACATGGTTGGTGTTAGCAGAGATATTTAGACATATGTACTGTTTTACACTGTGATGTATTATGTCATCAACTACTGACAGATATACTTATTTGCTCACAGCTATTTCCTGGGACATACAAGATGCATGAAGCTGTGTCCAGTATTGTGGTCTGCAGCCTACATATTCTTGCACATTCATGCCATTCTGGAGGGGTAACTGCAGACACTTGCTGATGGGTATGCTTAAATGGTCTAGCACCTTGGTACTGTGGTGGCTGAAGGTCCCTTGCTTGTACATATATCGACGTGACAGAAGGGCCATATCCTGCTGTGGTCATATCTCTCAGCTGTACAGATTCACCCAGGTTACCCAGAGGCAGGGGTCGTATATCTCATCCATTCCTCTTCACATTGTGGTTTATGAGCAGGTTTGCAGTCACCCATCACTGGGTTTGCAGACAGGGGGTAGTATGGGCACACATCAGAGTTTCAGACTTCACACACTCCATGACATCCATGCTTCTACACTCCCTCACTCTGTTATTCTATCCTCTTCCTAACATTATGCAAGCAATATCTGAGAAGTATCCCTATTGTTGTCCCTTTATCCCAGCAGTATTTAGGGGTTGGGCCACAGTTCATGCAGTAGGACATGGTGGGCATGCTACTGGGATTTGTCAACATGGCCTTGCATTTGTGTTCTATGGACTGTGTTATGTTGTTAGTTGGGACCCCATGAGATAACATACATTGGCAGTACGGGCGAGGCACATGCCTTTGACAGAAGACTGTAGGGCATTTGGTAGAGATACAGGTCATCTGTAGCAGGCTAGTGCATTTTGTTACTCCTACATTCCCTGGCTGTGAGCCGCTGGATTCCTCTGGGGTGATAGGGTAAGTATGCAAGGTGTCAATGGCAATAGTTCCTGTCCATATTAATCTATTGATCTGGATGCTGGCAGGGTGCTGCTTACAGCTAGAACACACCTGCATGGGACACCTCTTCAGCATGCTGCATTCTGTGGGTATTCCCATACATAGGTGGGGGTCATACTGTGCTCATTCCCAACAGCAAGGATATAACCTGTGATAAACCTGTGGCTGATGGTGGGGTGAGCTGAGTGCATGTGTGATATGGAAGCTTCTTGCAGCTGACTCACAGATATACCTGGGACATTCCCCTTATGCTGCTTTGTGCGGGGACATAGGCAGTCTCTCATTAGTTCATAACTGTGCCTTTTGTGGTCTGCCAATGACTGGCCAGACTATATCAGTATTCCATACTACACAGACAACTAATGTGCTGCTAACCTGTATGTAGAGTTCCAAAGGTGTGTGCATTTGGCAGTTACATTTTATGTACTTTGTCTAGGGTACTTCCAGCTGTGTACTGTGTGCATGTCTGGGCTCACATTCATGGCATGTCCATCTTTCAGATGGAGACAGATATTGACATCTGGACAGTGAGTATGGATGACTGCTGAATTGGGTATTGCAGAGATGCATTGTGGTTGGCACTGCAGTTGTCAGAACATGGCCCTGTCATCAACAGTACTGGTCATAGGCCACCAAGACACAACCCTCCATACCTACATGCTGACCACTTCCACACAATATAGAACACACAACAACCTAGCACATGAACCCCTGCATATTGTATACATGCAACAATCTATCCTGTAAATTGGGCCAGCTCAAGTAATCTATGCTCCACTGTTATAAAACCCACACGTACATGTTACTGCATTTCTACATAGGATTGTGGGGGGGGGGAGCACAACTGACAACTGTAAACATTTGCTATGACTGTACTAGTATTTCAGGTACACTGTTGGTCTCCATTTTGTTTTGTATTCTGACCTATCATGCAGACTAGAGGCATATCAGTAGAGTACAGATCTTAGGTTTTATTGACCTACATTTCAGTTTCAGACTAACATACACCTGCCAGACCTGTTGTAGTCTGTCTGTGTCGGTCTGGAGGGGGGCTGTTCACCATTGCCATCAACTGGAGACCTTAGCACAGCCTTTCTTTTTTGGTCATCTACACCTGTCCTGCTGGCTGAGGCTGGTCTTGGGTATGTGAGCCTCACTGACATGCATGTGTGTGTCCTATGGACACACATTTGGGCCACTGCATGTACTGCAGTGGGATTTGTCACCTTGTCTAGTAGTGCCTACTTTGTTGACACCAGTATTTGTTATGGATTTCATGCTGCCCATATAGGTGTCCACTATCTGCTACCATCCCATTCAGCTACCCGATTCCCTTGCATGCTCACATCCATACCATAGATACAACTAGCAGAACATACTACTCCATTCAGCAATTGATAGAAAGAGTGACTTACCTTGTGGCTGTGCCAGTATTGAGGATGGTGCTGGAGGGCTGACTATGTTGGATGCACATAATACACTCCCTATACATGGTAAAGCACGGGTAGTGTCATGTTTGGCATTCCTTTTACTGTATGTGTGAGTCAGAGAGATGTGTCATTCCCTGGGTCCCTACCATGTCAGTGTATGTGCTATGTGTTGCCTCCTTGCCAAAGCCTGGGCATACTGGGCATGCCTCCTTCTGCCTACATGGGCAGGTTCAGGTTGTTCCTCCTCTAAGTCCCTCTGTGCCTGTGATGGCCTTGGCAATGGTAGGGGGCTGTGTGGCCCTGCCTCGTGCTGTTTTTGCTGCAGCTGTTTCCACAGGATCATATTGTGTAGCATGGCACATACAATGAGAATTTGTGTACACGTAGCTGGAGAGTACTGCAAGGCTCCACCGGATATGTCCAGGCACCGGAACTGTGACTTGAGCATCCCAAACACATGCTCTTTTATGATTCTGGTTTGTGTGTGTGCCTCATTATGGAGTTCTTGTTTGGGTGTGTGTGCATTTCTGATGGGTGTCATCAGCCATGGCCCCAGTGCGTAACCAGAATCCCCTACTAGGTGGCCATATTGGATGTCCCCACTGGCAAATTTCTAGCACAGCTGTGTCATATGCCAGATGTGGGAGTTGTGATAGCTTCCAGGGCTGCCAGCACACACATTCAAGATAATTCCCTGGGCATCACACATGACCTGGCAGTTGATGGAGGGGAAGCCCTTGTGGTTTATGTAGACCCTACCCCACTCGCTGGGTGGTGCTTTGATGTGTATGTGCATGCAGTCTATAGCACCCACTAGCTCAGGGTATTCTATTTGGTGGACGAGACGCATATTGCTGGTCAACGCTTCACGGGTGTTGAGGAAAAATATGTGCTCACCGGCATGTGCTGACATGGCACCCAGGAACTGGTGGACTATCCTGGATGCTGATGCCTGTGAGATCCCCATGATATCCCTAGTTGGCCTTTGGAAGGTACCTGTGGCTAGTATTCTTAAGTCTACACATACCTTGTTATCCACTGGAATGGGTTCCCCTCTGTTGGTTCTGTGTGTGAGGCGTGGCCAGCACAGCTCAACAATTTGCTGTGAAATATCCCTGTCCACCCTATAGCATTCCACTATCTCCAGCTCATGTAGCTCCTGGTAGGTTACCCTGGATCTGTACACTCTTCTCCTCCTCACTGTGGGTTGGTCATCAGCATTCACATCCTCACCACCCTCAGTTTCTTTCACATATTGATGTGTGAGAGCAACAGCAGCCCCTAACATTTTGTTAGTTTTGTCAGGTAACATTTCCCCGCCTATGTACACCTGTGGTGTAGAGTTTGTGGGAAAAAAGCAGAGTGAAAGGTGTTTGCATAGTTTATAGTAGTTTGTTGGCCTGGGCTGCTGCCTCTGTAATTGGCTGATTCTGATGCATTTCATCTGCTAGCTATGCTAGTTCTCCTTGATTGCCTTCCTACTGCTGTTTTCCCTTCCCATTGCCTTCCTGTTTAAGCCCTGAGGTGTGCCGTGCATACCCAGTGCTCAGATGGGAACAGAGCTGCTATTTCCTTTTTTTTTTTTGTTTAAAACCAGGTGTGTGGCACACACACAGGTTTAGGCAATGTAAACACTGCAAGGCAGCTTCCGACACACACCCCTTCCTTAGCTGTGCTTAGATAAGGGAAAACACGGGCCACAGAGCTCCAATAAGCTTACAGCATGCATGACACTCCCCCTAATGAGGTCATCTACCTCGTTGCTGCAACTACACGGTTGGGTGCAAGCTAACATTGAGAGGAAATCTGTGTTTCAGTATCAATCCCCTCATTTGCATAAAACAAAATGCTAATTCATAGTTACCACACTCACACTGAGCCTTTCTCCTTAGCAACCACTATTCCCTGGTATTGTTGTCTTATGCATGCCATTGACTATCCTGACAAAATGCTGATTTGGGTTTAAAAGCTTATTTCCAACTTTATTTCTTATTTTCGGGCCAATCCCATTTGCGCACTGCTGCCCTACGCTTAAAAGACTGAAATCGGACAAAAAAAAATAAAAGTTATTTTTTTATAAATTTGTATCTATTTCCCATGCCAATGGCCATATATTTGGCCATTGGTATGCCTACTTCATTGAATACATGCTTTCTTTGGCACTGTCATGCTTCCGTTTTGTAATTTGCAGAAATGTATTCGGTTAGTAACTGAATATATTTCTGCAGGTTAGACTATTCCTGCACAGATGCCTGCCTGCTTCCTGGATCACTAATTCACCTCATTTGCATGTTTTTCACCAGCAAATGGGGTAATTAGCATACAGCAGATGTGTCCATGCAGGAATAGTGTAGGAGCGCTCGTGCACATCCTGGGAGCTCATTCCCGGATCACTCGTTGGTCATATTGCATGCAGCAGCTGTTGCACTATTCCTGCACACTGTGCAGAGCTTGCTGAATCCTGGGGAATGTCTAAAACTAGGGAGATTTCTGTATTGCCTTGTAAGTGTTTTATTGTTTTATGACTTCCAGCATTTGCCAAAGATCTGAGGAAAAGCCCTTGTCTATGTATTTTTACAGGTAGATGCTAAATGCTACCAGCTGCCATCAGTGGTTGTTATGAGCCTGGGATAGAGTCAGATGAAAGAAATGATGTCATTCTGCAAGCTATCCCAGCAGTAATATTTGAGATCTTAATTTGAGAGATCTCTTAGAGAGACTGGCCCTCTTCAAGAGAAACCTTGATGAGTGGATGGGAAATAGAAAGTTCACCCCGGGAATCACTCCAGTGGCTCTACTCAACGGAGGTACTGGGAACTAAGGTTGGGTGGCATGATGTCAGGGTAATCCTATGGGCTAGGTTTGTAAAGGCTCCAGGGCCACTTGCCTAGTACACACCTATGAACCTATGAACCTATGAATACAGCATTCTGTATTCTGTCTTGGACCTAACAACAACTAAACAACTAAAGAAGACCCATTCACCACACATCTGCCTTGCTCTGAAGTAAGTTAACTAGGGTATAGTAATTCTCTTAGGTATAGTCAAGAATATAGCAAAGCTTCATTTATTTGAGAGTGTCCTGCAATGTTGTTTTAAATATTTCCTGTGATTTTGAACTCTGATGTCACTATAAATATGTAGTTAGCATTGTCTTGTTCTTTTATTATTTATTATTAGATATATTTAAACATTTCATCGTGGCTGATCAGTCTACAGATATTTAAGTTCTGAGAGTACTTGTATATTTATTTGATGACACTGTGGGTCACTACTAATAGCCTTGCTCTTGCTAAAACTACCATTTGTATTAATAGTAACATTACACAGTAAGATTGGACATCCATTGTTAAGGGCCTTAAAGTAGCTGATAAGGAGCTGATTGGTGGCAGTGATAACTACCTTATAGTCTGGGAAAAAGGGGGCATAGCTGGTAAACCTATGCCAGCCTTTCCCAAGTGTGTGGGTGTGTGTGTGTGTGTGTGTGTGTGTGTGTGTGTGTGTGTGTGTGTGTGTGTGTGTGTGTGTGTGTGTATGTGTGTGTGTGTGTGTGTGTGTAAATCAAACCTCAAAGGGTGTGTGTGTCAGCTACTTGGGCAGGGACACGAAGGACTGGTTGGACAGAGAGGATTCTGGAGGTCTTGGCCTGGCCACTCAGTTGAGATCCCAACTCTGTAGCTGTGCCAGTGGGGAGTCATACTGAGGATCTGGAGGAAGGGAGAAACCAGCCCCAGACTGACTGTGGTCCCTGTGTGCCCTTAAAGGGAAATTGCACTGGATGCATAGAGCTGCATCTGGAAATACTGTGTGTATACTTTGTCATCCTCTCAGTATATGTCCCCCACTGTTGCCAGTGGTGAGGATTGAGGCTTCTTGATTACTTGTCCAGTGGTGGGCTGTCACAAGGTCTACTTCTAAATCATGAAGACCACATTACCGAAGACATAAATCCCAAAACTACAATCACGAAATTGCAAAAACCCGAACATCTGTGTTTGACCATGGTAAGTACACACTTGCCCACTGCGAAATGGAAAGCACACTGAGGTAAGTACCATCCAGCTAGGTGGGGAGGCTACACCCCCACCCCAATGTGGGGGGACTGCACCCCCCACCCCCCTAAATTAATATAGCAACTCTGGGATTGCACTACAGTGGAGAAAAGGCATGTTGGCCTCGGCATGCATTCCATTTAGCAGTGGCTGTTTACTTACCATGGTAAAACGCTGATGTTCGGGTTTCCGAGTCTTTGTGATTTTTATCTCGGGAATTTCGTCTTTGGTAATGTAGTCTTCGTGATTAGAAGTAGACTCATTTGATTACATGTTATAATCCCAGGACCCACTGTTATTTTATCATTAGCTCATTTTTATCCTGTTTAGCCATGCGATTCCCATCACTCAAAACCTTAGTTTATGTAATGACTTTAGGTAGAGAGTAAAAACCCATCTTAAAGCCAAGCTGCAGGGCAGTAGTTAAATGTCACTACTTTTGTGCTCATCAGGCCACAGATGTACATCTAACATGACCTTCTCTTCTCTGATCCACCCCCCTCAGAGTACCTACATGCAAAAACTTAAAGGCCAGTAAGATCACTTGCAGTATGGCTCTAGTGGATTCCGTACCAAATTATTTTTTTAGCCTTTATTTGCTCCCATGTTTGAAGACTTACAGCTCTTGAAATTTTTCTTCTGTCTTGGGTTACTATATAAGACGACTGAAAAGTGTTAAACAATGCTGTTAAGAGTAAAGACATGTCACTTTTATCATAGAGTACCATCAACACCATATATTAGAGCTACTAAACAAACAAGCAAACATAAATTGCTGTGATAGTCTGCCTTAGATTTGTTTCAAAAACAACAACAATGTGGGTTAAATGCTTCAACTCTATACTACACTCCTTCCCAGTCATACAGCATTCATACATTTTACCTCCTACATACTTACAATTGGATATAGTCATGCATGAAATCCAGACACCAGCTATAGCTACACACCACTAATAAGGTGATGCTACATTCTCTAGCACCTCCTGATTTGAATATACAGCTACAGGTAAAGGAAGTTACAAAGCAGTAGTTGACATGGTACCAGTGATGGGCAGCTCTAGTTGACATCTTAGCATGGCATATGTTTATTGTGTGTGTGTGTGTGTGTGTGTGTGTGTGTGTGTGTGTGTGTGTGTGTGTGTGTGCATATATGGAGATGGGAAGGCTGTAATATAGTTAGCTGGTTTGATGAGTGGGATAGAAATACAGATGTAGGATTTTGGACTCTAATGTGGTGTTTATACCAGATATTTTGAAACTAACCCTAAACAGAACATTTCCTTCTACTGTTAAATACTCTTCCCTTCTAAGGAAAGAATTAACATGCTGTTCATAAAATCTGTGCATGAGAAGGGTGAAGTACTTGACCTTTGGCCTTCTACCTCATGTTACATACTCATACTACATAATGGTAATGAAAGACAGCAGTCTTTTAGCCTTCTGCCTCACCCTACACATAAAACAAATACTCAGTGGTAGAGCCAGTCATGTGCCTCACACAACCTACATAAAGTAATAGAAATGTGTCAAGCAAGAAGATTTTCTGTCACGTCTGTATAAAATTCTGGAAAGTGTTTTTACTTCAGAAAGCTCTGTAAGAGACAGCTGTGGTCAGTATGAGGCAGGCAGAAGCAGACTTGATGTGCCAAGAGCAAGATAACTTCACTGTTGCTGCATATAGCATGGTGACTTCTAATACCCATATATTCACATAGTTTTCTCTGACAAATATGCTAGATTATTTTATAATCCAGACTAATTAAAATTAATCTTCTCATTTTCTTAATACCAAAAATATTTTGCAAGAGACACGTTGCCTCAAATTGCTGTAAGGCTTTCAAAAATCATAGAATCTGCAAACAGTGAACAGAATCCACCATTTATCATACTTAGTCTGAAACTTGAGAACAAAAGAAGTGTACTTGGGACTTGCAGGGGAGTCTCATGGCTAGAAATGATCAGTGATAGTATACCAGCCTCACATTCAAATGGTGATATGTGGATTGCATAACAACAATGAACTTAGAAATTATATCAGCTGCATATCTTATTTTAATGTGACTCCAGATAAAATCTTAGTTGCATATGCATTCTATTTTTTTTCTTAGGTGTCCAGTAATACTCAAGGTAATTGCATTTTGCTGTGTATCTTTTTTGTGTTTAAAGATGAGTCTAAGTGGAGCCTGTTTAATCTTGCAAAATAAAAAAAAAAATCAGGTTTTGGAGCTGAAAGAATTTCTGGGCTTTGGAACTAAGAAACTAGACACATTTTTTGTGAGTTCATACATCAGTATGGAAAATACATTACTTTAATGTTTCTGTTCTACTGTATAATAACCAAGGCACAGTGACTGCATATGATGTCTTACATATTTTCTGACTACTCTGTATTGCACAAATTTGTTTGCATCTGTAAAATAGATTTATTTTACTGTAAGTAAAGATTTTTGTAACTGGTAGCTTCTCTGAAGTGTTTTGTTTTGCATGAAATGGGTTGTTTTCCATATTAAGTATGGCTAGATTTGTTTCCCAGTTTAAGCATGGCTGGATTTGTTTCCCAGTTTAAGCATGGCTGGATTTGTTTCCCAGATTAACCATGGCTGGATTTGTTTCCCAGATTAAGCATGGCCAGACTTGTAACCGTTTGTACGTGGAAGTTTTATTCTGCAGGGGCAGTCCTTGTTGATCTACATCTTATCTATCATTCCCTGAAGAAACAAAAGGTTAGCAGTGAACTGAACACATGCATAGATAAAACATTTTCTTTGCTTACTCACTGTTCATTGACCTGTAGGACTCACCTTGCAAGGTGTATGACCTCCTCAGATGTGACTGGTGACGATAATGACTTACTGTATAAACCGCCACAGCAGCAAGGCTCTGTGGAAAGCCACAACACACAAATTAATAAGAAGTGTTACAAGTGCTCATTATATGTCTCAGCACAGCTTTCATGTCATATGGTTACCAGAAGCTGAGTTTACACAATCCTGCATGACATTTGCCTGTATGTAACATGTAATGTAACATGTATAGCTTATTATATGCATTCTTCCTTAGCTGACTTGTTGCTGTTTTCATGTTTTAGTTTTTCACACACAGCACTGCATGCCTTAGGTCAACAATGTGGTCTAGTGTGGCTGGGTCCATAGTAGTAACTTTGAGTCATGAGCATTATAATTAAGCAATAATCCACGACTGTTTGTGGATGTATCAGGATTTATCCATGGTTGGTGTGGTTTGATCACAAGAGTGAAACTCGATGGAGAAAAGAAAATTTCCACTGCAGTTTTTTTTGGTGCAGAAATACAAGGAAAAGTAAGTATGTTAATGATTCTTTAGTTTTGCAGAATGCACCTGATTTTTCTCACATTTTGCTTTGTCCTCTTAGCAAATGCCGATAGAAAGTCTGGCACCTCAATAGTACTTCAGTGCCCAGACTGTTTTCTGTTGGTATATGCATGATTTACAGTCGGCATGCTGGTTGAGCTGTCCAATCAACGTGCTTATTTTTGAGTAGTAATGAGCCGCTATTCTATAATTGGTCTTAGGACATGCCTTGAGTGCCTGATTACTTAAGAGCATGTGTCCTTGATTTCCAGGATATGTCTTCATATGATTTGAATCTTTGCCCTTACAGGCTGGTTATTGCTTGTAAGGAAGTTGCAGGTTCAGTTATTTATTGAATTGGCACATTTTTACCAAGGGCAGGGATTTTTTCATTTGTTTTTAACTCTTTGATGCTGTTTTGCTAATCATGCCTGTGGCACTAGTTGTGTGGACTGTCTTGTTACATTCAAGATGATGGTACTTGAAAGACAGTCCAAACATAGCACTTTTGTCTTACTTCAGTTTTACTGTAGTACTGAATTTCTGGTATTTTGTGACACAACTGAGCACAATAAATGTGAGAAAACTTTAGCTAAACAAGAAGTGCAAAAAGCTGCTTGTTGAGATGAAAAGATTTTCTCATATTTAATGTTCTATTTCACTCTCAGCTGTAAACAATTGCTGCCAAGCCTGACAACGGTCCGGAATGTGACAACTAATTAACTGACTGCCATTAGGTGTTGAGTTAAGAAAGCATCACTGAGGCTAAATGTGTAGAAAATATTTTAGATACTGATGTTCTTGATTAATGCCACTGGTAAGGTCACTGGGGTTCATGGGCTCAGAGGTAGTTACTAGGCTATTGATTCTTGAGAATCCTTACAAACCTAGCCATGCATTCCTAAGTTTTTTTACCTCTCCTCTCCTGATGGCCACATAGTGGTCGTATATTCTCAATAGCTGATTTGCTCAAAATCAATATTTAGATGAAAGGCAATTGGTTGAAACTTGGTACATGAAGCTTAAGCAGTTTATACTACCTTAGGGGACTCACTGATGCTCCTCTGCCTCCCTTATTAACTAATAGATTGGAATTTGTTTGCACCATATATGTGGCATGATTGTCATTACAATCTAACACTTCAGGACCAGCCACGGGGCTGGTGATAGCATTTTTGGGGTCCCCCAGCAAGTGTCAAATTGGGGGTCCCCACACATTTCCAGTTTAAGTATCACCCTGTCATTGCCACCTTTCCTAACCAATTTTACTTCATGCTGTGGAGTTTTAGGAGTAATACACACAGACTGAACTGTAATTACGATGCTCTAACATTAACATAGGTCTGTGAATCACATCATGTTGGCCCACCTCATAGAGGGAAATTCACAGTGACTGACTTTTAGTTGTATTGGTGTTAAATTACAACAGTCTTATGTACAGGTCTGGCTTTAGGTGAAATGGTTCCCTAGGCAAAGCTCTCCATGGTGCTCACCACTGCTTACCTTTTTACCCCCTCCTCCACATATACTCACCATCCAGTGCTTCCTCCTGTTTTCTACAATCATTGGCTCTCCATACCATGCAGATTGTCTTTTTTCTTCCTTTTCTCACATTTTGTTTTACTCGTCAACTACTTCCAGAAGCCATGGCTTTCCAGTTGCTCTGAAGTGCATTTCACTGTTTTTTAAACAACTTTTTAATCCAGTGATGGTTTGAACAAAATATGACTAAGAAAAGAAATTCATTGTCACTGTTCAGTTTTTCTTTTCCTTGTATCTTTTCAATACACAGCCTGACTGGCCAACACAGCACAGAAATAACTCTCTAGGAAATTACTAATTTAAGCAGGGTCTAGGGGCCACCAGACTCCCGGAAATCATAGGGTTATAGATGCTCTGAGGTACAGTTTAGAGCATTTTCCTAACATTTTGATCCTGTGATGGCCTGACCAAAAACCATGAATAAAAAAAGAAAGTCAGTCTTATTTTTTTCCATTCAAAAAAAAAAATAATTTGTGTCCAAGGCATAATGTTCAAATATGACAAAACAGTCACAGGTCCCACTAAACTCAGAAAACAAATTAATTGAGATCATTCCAAGATGCCAGTCTCTGCCTGTTAATCTTGTTCATGTTTGTTCACTGATTATTGGCTTTATTCTATCACAACCCTGTTTAGGATAAAGACTGTAATCAGAGAATGAATAATCTTTTTTCCTCTCCTAATCTTCTCCAGCCAGTGGCTACTTTTGTAGGGCTTTCACACAGTCAAGGATGATGAGTAGACCCCCCACCTCCATGGGTATTGCTGATGACTAATGCCATCTATGATGTTAGTTTTACTGGCGATAATGTCCACTGACAGGATTTAACTTAGTCAAAGGCACTATATCAATGGTAAAACATTTAATGAAATTATTAATACTGCAACTTGAAAAAATGCTGTCAGGTTATTTCTGTCCCTCTAGTTTGTTAAGGACACATAGGATCATAGATTAGTACTAAGCTAGCTGCCCTTGCAAGCCATTTTAAGCTTAGACAATTATCCCTTTTGAGACTCAAACCCTGCACCTTGTATTTGTAAGGCAAACACCTTAACCATTGGGGGCCACCCTCCCAACCCCACACATACAATATTGCTGTACTAGCTTTTGTTGTATTGACAAGCATGAAAAATTATGAAAATAAGATAACTTGCTGTGGCTGGAGGCCCTCAGCAACCTTTGGGTTCACTGGTACATAAAGCTGGCTATGGAACCAGGTGTCAGTTGTCTTCAAGTTCTCTTATTACCCTCTGATGAATAAAACCCAGAACAAATTTCTGATTTTTTTTTTTTTTGATAATTTTCTGGTGGTGGTTAATTTGCTAGTCTGCTTGTGTTTAGACAGATGTTTTGCAGGTAATGTAGAATTGTATGGCATGCTTAAACTGCTGGTAAAGCACATTACCCTCATATTACTATTCCCATTTTTAAGATATTTTGCTATCAGACTCCAAACCCATGGAACCTACTCTCCCACAGTAGCTTCAGGAGTACACCAGTTCAGCAGGTTTTATGAGGTCCATTAAATCACCCCTTTATAAGCTTGCCAATCTGAAGAATCAATACATTATCTGACTTATGTAGTCATAGTAAATAGTTTTGCCCTTTGTATAGACTTTTTGGTCTTTTAGCATGTTACTGTTTTATGTTTTTTTTTTACATTATACTATTATCTGTACTGGGCTTGGATGCATAAATACATCCATAAGTTGAAGAAGCTGAACTCCATTTATCAGCTTTTTTATGCTCAAATATTATGACCAAAGCAAAACCTAATGTGGAGTAGGGGGTAATGGGAGGGGGCAAGGGCCCCAAATCAGGAACAAATGTTATTCTTATTTCTTTAAAATGTTACAAGAACAATAAGCTTTGTATCAACATGCGCTTTTTGAAAAATGTGAAACACAAAACTCTAATGACTGGCATTATTGACTGACTGCAGTCTTCAGTGATTTATCAGCAAATCAAAAATTGTATGAGGGACAGGGCAAAAATAAGAACATCCTGTCAAATCAAGGACAGTTAAGAGATATGAGCTGAACTACTGTGTTCGGTATCGATATATAAGCATATGCATTTTAAGCCATTTTACATTTAAGAAATGTAAGTGAATGCTTCAAAGAAGCTTAATCTGAAGTTCTTGTGTGTCCATGTAGTTTCATGAATACATTGAACATCTGTAGGAAACCAGTTCAAGAAATGCTCATGATAATGCAAATTCATTTAAATGTGAAGTACTTCTATAAAGCTGATTGTTGCACAAACTATCAGTGCATACTGGAAGTTGAATATTTAGAAAAGGGTAAGAGCAATTACATAGAAACAACAGAAATTGTGGGAACAATACATGCAGAATAATGTTTTGGAGGAGGAGTAAAGTTTAAGGGAAGGTAGGAATTAAACAATTCATGTAATGTTAGATTGATGATAATTGCATAAAAGCATGTAAGTGATGTATAGTGTTTGTAACTGTGAACATGTTAACATGGTTTGTTTTCTTTTATATAAATGCATGCTTGCCTATGTCTTAAGTGATAATTCAATAAAGGTGTTAAAAAAGATAACCAGTAGAGTATGCCTATATGTAGCATTCTCTGATCACTGCATAACTCTTTCGATAAGGCATACACTCAAGACTCACTGTGATGACCGTGCCCTGGCCCAGCAATCAAGGAGCCTCAATCCTCACCACTAACACCAGGGAGGTCGTCTCCTGGAAGAGGGGAAAGGATAACTAATACAAACAGTAAAGTACAATTTCCCTTAAGTGCACACAGAGATCACAGTCAGTCTGGGGCTGGTTGCTCCCTTACTCACCAGGTCCCCAGTAAGACTCCCCAATGGCACAGCTATAGGGCCCAGGTCTCAGCCTTACTGGGTAAGCTAAATCCTCCATTACCCTCTCTGTCCAACCAGTGGTTCATGTCCCTGCCAAGTAGCTGACACAACACACACACACTTTGAGATAAGTATTTATACAACTTCACAGACCCTCCTGGGAAAGGCTGACACAGATTCTCCAACTGTGCCCCTTTACCCAGACTATACAGTAGTAATTACTGCCACCACCCAGTTAATAATATCAGCTACTAAAAGGCCCTTAAAAGGGTGTCCAATTATTACTGTGCAATATTATTACCCAATGATAGTATGACTAACAGTCAAGGCTTACTTTAGAGTGGCCTATTAGAATAACCTCTATAAATATGCAATGTACTCTAGAGCCTATCTCTACACAAATCAGCCACATGTAGAAGGTTTAAAAATATTTAATAATAAATAATTAAAATGCAAGACAAAACTACTACACCACAGAGATATCTATGAGTTCAGAGATCACACAGAAACTTAAGATAATACAGTAGGACAGGTCTGATTTCAAAGAAAAATACCTAATTAATTCTGACTAGCTTTAACTATTCCTACAAGAAATCACAGTGCTAAAACTTACATGTGAGCATAAGGCAGAGTGCTGATAAGTTAGATGTCCAAAGTTAAAATGCTTCCAGTCTCTTGTGAGAAATAATATTTTAAAGATTACTAACAAACATGTTTGCTGGGTCCCTCCCCAAATTACATCATTTTTGACACTTAGGTTTTCCCAGTATTCATATTGCATCATCTTAACACCTGGTCTGAGTTCTCATGCCACAAACTGCATTATTTGGCAATCTAACACCTGCACAGAAACTTACAATAAAAGACATTTTACATGTATATTCTAAAAGAAACCAGAGCAATAAAGCACATTCCACATCTAAATTCTGTTCATAAACTTTAGCCTTAAAACAATGGGCATGAAATCTTCATCCAGCCGCCCTGGAGCCAAATTCTAATATGAAAGGGTACAACATGCTTCACTAGGCCAGTACAGTGCAATGTTGTCACATCTTTTGCAGTTCCACATTTCACAATATTATTTTACATTCAAGAAAGCATGCCTGTATTTTACATTTATTTACAAATGCCAGAATTACATATCAAATTCTATTTGACTAGGCTGACAGCCTTCGCACATCTCTTCCCAAACATCACACTCACTTTGCATTTTTTACTTGTATGGTATATTACTGCATTATTTTTTAGTATTATTATTATTATCAGTAATAATAGTATTCTGCTACATGTACATTGTAAGTCCATGCAGACACTGAAGCCAAGACTTCTATAAAAATACAGAATTTATTGTCACGAGTCAAAACCAAACAAAAGTCATAGCTTGTTTAGCCTTGTAACTCCAAAAAATACACAGTACCTTAGGTTGTTTTCCACAAGTTTCATAATCTACACAGCCCCTCCTGGATACAGGTCCGTATGTAGTTACTAGGTATGCAGTCCAGGAGACCATGAAGAACTTATCCTATATTCTGAAATTACCCCAAAGCACTGTTTGGTTATGGTGCCTTTAAAACAAAGGTCCAAGGCTACAGGACTCTCCCAGATCCAGCTTCCAAGTCTGTAAACAAGTACGTCTACAAGGTTCATGCCACAGGCCTAACTGAGATGTCCCCTCCATGCTTCCAGGATCTTCCTTTAAATGATCCTCCAAATGAGAACTCACTTCCTAGTACGCTGTTTTCATGTAGCCTTTTTACATACAACCTTGACTGTCAATTAAAACCTATTTATCTAGCTAACTGCTCTGAGTATATTTACACACCCCATGCTGTAGTATGCTTAAAGAAATCTTCATAGGTTCATAGGTTCATAGGTAGGTACTAGGCTATCTGCCCGAAGGCATTTATAAGCCTAGCCAGAATGTGTTGGCTTTCGCCGCCCCCTTAGATTAGTTCCCTGTGCCTTGTCCAGCAGAGCCACTGAAGTGATCCCTGGGGTAAACTTTGCTTCCCATCCACTTGTCAAGGTTTCTCTTGAGTGTTAGCAAGGAGCTCTGCCTAATGTAGATTGGAATCTTGTTCCAAAGCATGGGAAGTCACTGTGACAGGAATCTATCCCTCCAGCACATCCTATTTATTGTTGTGGTGAGGTTTACATCCCTAGAGCGTGTGGCTCGAGGGGATAAGCTTTTCTTTAGGTGGAGCATGTCGATCAGTTCTGGGTTGGACATGGCCTTGTATGTCAGGCAGAGATCACCTCTGAGTAGGCGGTATGCAACCGAGTACAGCTGGAGATTCTTCAGTCGAGCTGCATAGGGCATCTGTTTGAGGCCAGTGATCCTCTTGGTAAGGTACTTCTGTGGTCTTTCCAGCTGTTGCAGGTGTCTTGTATGATACATCCCAAATGAGGCATTGTACTCTATGATGGGTCTGATGAGCGATGAGTAGAGAGGCACAATGACCTCTTTTGATCTGGATGCGAACCCTTTTGTGATAAGGTGTGCCACATAGAAGGATTTTCTAACCACTTTGGCAATGTGATTATCAAAGGAGAGTTTGCTATCTACTTGGATCCCCAGATCCCTTATTGCATCTTCCATATTTAGGGGACTACCACCTATGTTGTAGTTTGTGGGTACTTTGTTATTTCCAAAGGGGATGACTATGCACTTTTTGGCATTTAGCTTGAGGCCATGATTTTGACACCAGGTGTCCATCTCAGTGAGACCCTTATGGAGGATATCTATGTCAGCCAGAGAGTCAATTATAGCCCCTAGTTTGCAGTCATCTGTGAACTTGGTCAGCCATAGTCCTCCTGTGCTTGCCTGTACCTCTGAGAAGTATATGCTGAACAGGAGGGGTCCTAGGACTGAGCCCTGGGGAATGCCACTTGCAACCAGTTTAGAGTCAGACCTAGCTCCCAGAACTCTTACCATGTGGGTTCTGTCCATGAGCCAGTTGGCAACCCATCTTATGATGTAGGGGTTTATGTTCAGGCTGGTGAGCTTGTCTATAATACCAGAATGGGGAATGGTGTCAAAGGCCTTTGCGAGGTCTAGGTAGGCTGTGTGTACCACCTTTCCCTCGTCTATAGCCTTGGTAACTGTCTCAAAGAAGTCCACCAGGTTTAGGAGGCATGATCTGCCCTTAACAAAGCCAAACTGGGTAGGGTCCAGTGTTTGGAGGTTCCCAATGTCTCTGTTAATGAGTTCCATGATAATGCACTCCATAGCCTTGCAGACCAAGCTAGTCAAGCTTATATAGGGTGATAGTTCCCGGGTTTGTTGTGGCTCCACTTTTGTGGAGCGGAATAACTGTGGCTGTGCTCCACTTTATGAATACGTATCCTGTGGAGAGGCTGAGTTTGAACAATGTGTTTAAGTGAGGGGTTAGTCCATCTTTGAGCTTGTGTAGGATGTAGCCTGGGACTCCATCCGGCCCCACTGATGCTGTGTTTTTACACATTTTAAAGCCACATTTCCGATTTCCAAGCAACGTGCTACAACTACCCTCTCCCAGCACAAAACCAGGGATTTTGGAATCATAATAATGGATTGTAAGTCCTAGACAACCAATCAACTTTTCTGCTTAGCCAGGCTGGGCCTGTAGGTCACTGTATAGTGAAAGGGATGGTAGAATAGTGCTCTCTGGTATAACTTTGTATTAACATCAGTTTGAATACTTAACCAATGCAAAAAGCCACAATCTGTTACTAAACTTAAGTGCATTTACTTGTTGAGTCTTATCCCGGTTAGGGGTCGCCACAGCAGAACTCCAGTCTGCTAATGTTTGGTAGTGGATTTTTACATGCCGAGTTACCAGCCCTGATGCACAACCTTTAATGAAGACACACCCATTCACGCATGCCTCCACACAGAAGACGCTCTAGCTGAGAATCGAACACGACAATGTCTTGCTGTGAGGCGACAACGCTACCACAGCACACTAAACTTAAGTGCATGCCTAACAAATAGTATTTCAAGGCAAAGAAAGCCAACTTTGATAGACACTCTCCTTCAGTAACTGAGTATCTCTTTACTGCATTACTTGGTTTCCTACTGATTTGACACACAGGGTGATCCTCACTTTGAAAATCTTGAGATACCACTTTAAGCCTGCATTTGATGCAGCAATATATAAGGTAAATTGTTTAGTAAAATCAGGAGTTAGTAACACAGGTTCAGAACATAGCATCCTTTTACGTTTATTAAATGGTCTGACTGACTCAACATACCACTGCACCTGTTTTGAGATCTGTCGAAAGACAGGCAATAGTGCAAAATTGGGCACAAATTTCCCATAATGCTCAAATAGTCCAAGGTGATCCTTTATCTGTTTCTTAGTGTGACTATAGGACATCAGCCAGCCATGCCAGGAGAAGTAGGGTTGTGGATGTATAACGTATGCCAGCACAGCTAGCTGGAAATTTGTAAAGAATTATATGTCATTTGTGTATCAAGCTGATTTGCACAGATGCTTGCATTTAAAAATGTATTTGTAAAGCTGATTGTGCTAGAAATGTATCAACAGTGTTTCCTGCTGGACAGAAAAGAAATGCACATGCATTATTGTAACTGTTTAAATGTAAATGTTTTAACAGAGAATACTGGAAGAGCAGAGGTTAATCTTAATCCACCCAACTTTGCAAAATATATCTGAAATTAAATTACGTTATGGGTTAAGCCATAAAGGCATTATCCAACAGTTTTGAATGGCTCTAGAGATGCAATATCTGTGCTAAAGAATTGTTGGTAGCTCCTGTAGGAACAGTGGAATGGTTTTATTGTTTTATGACTTCCAGCAGCTGCAGTTAATCTGAGCAAAGCTCTATCTGTGTGTATGGTAACACATAGGTGCTAAAGCCCTGGTAGCATCTAATGATGGTAACTTCTAATGATGGGGGATAGTGTGGGAAACAAAGTCAGATGACCAGATGTGTGTGATGTCATTCTGTAAGCCAGAAATTATATTTAGATATTAGTAGGATCTAACAAGAAGGACCACTTACCCACATTATCTTCTCTGGCTCTATTCAGTAATTAGGAACAGTAATTCTCATCAGTTAGGAAAATATAGTGAGAATAGTAAGTATTCTTTTTCTGTAACGGTGTAAATCTTTCCAGCTGTGTTATTTTCAATATTTATGGTAACAGAAACTCTGGTGTTTACTTTAACTCGATATTTAGTATTTTCATGTTCTTTTGTTATTTATTATTAAATATATTTAAACTTCTCTTTGAGGCTGGTCCTTTTAGAACAATATTTAAGTTTTGAGAGTATTTGCATACATGTATTTAGTGACAGCTCTGGCCACTCCTGAAGCCTTGCTCTTTGGTCAACATTACCATTTGTATTAATATTAAGTTCACTCAGTATAACTGGATACCCTTTTAAAAGTCTTACAGTAATTGACTGGTGGCAGTGAAACTACCTTATAGTCTGGACAGAAGGTGGCATAGCTAGTAAATATGTGCCACCCTTTCCCAGGTGTGTGTGTGTGTGTGTGTGTGTGTGTGTGTGTGTGTGTGTGTGTGTGTGTGTGTGTGTGTGTGAAAATTAGAACTCAAAGTGTGTGTGTGTGTGTGTGTGTGTGTGTTTGTGTGTGTGTGTGAAAATTAAAACTCAAAGTGTGTGTGTGTGTGTGTGTGTGTGTGTGTGTGTGTGTGTGTGTGTGTGTGTGTGTGTGTGTGTGTGTGTGTGTGTGTGTGTGTGTGTGTGTGTGTCAGCTACTTGGAGCAGGGACACAAAGCACTGGTTTCACAGACAGGATGCTGAATAAAGCTGTGCCAGTGGAGAGCCTTACTGGGGACCTGGGGAGAGACAAATATAGAGAAATCCAGACCCCAGGCTGACTGTGTTCCCCTTTGTGCTCTTAAGGGAAATTGTGCTTGATGCAGAGAGGTCTGCATCGTGAAATACTGAGTGTAGCCATTTGTATTCCAAATGAATGTCCCTCTCCAGTGTCAGTGGTGAGGATTCAGACTCCATGATTACTGGCCCAGAGTGGGGATGTCACACTTAGTGCAGGATTTGGACAGGTTTTATGGCCTCTGTTTTTTTCTAGTTGTAGTCTTACCACCCATTTCCCTATAAGGTGCCCTAAGTACTTGGCTTCCACCATACACAGTTTTTACTTTTCTTAACATTTCCAGTTAAGCCTGCCTAGCTATGGATTCTTTCACAATCTGCACATTAGGTAAGTGAGTATTCCAGTCCTTTGAATGAATGACTGCATTGTCCAGATTCACAGCAGTATATTGTGAATGGGGATTCAATATTTTATCCATCAGCCCCTGAAATGAGGAAGTGGCTCAGTGTAGGCCAAAATGATAACAATGTGTATGGAAACAGGTAATCAGGGGTAACAAAAACTGTTTTATTTTTCTTCATCTTGTGGGGTAAATGATAGCAGTCACTATCCCTTTGTTAAGTGTAGTGTTGTCAAGTATCTAGCCTTCCACAAGTTCTCTACCAAGTCATCAATTCTGGCCATGGGCTAGCTATCACACTTGGAACTGTTATTCAATTTCATGAAGTCATTACAGAATCTTATATTTTCATCAGGTTTAGTGACCTAAAACTATGGGGCTGAGCCAGCCACTCTGTGACTCTACCATGCATAGTCTGGGCATTTTTCAGACTTCTATTATTACTTGTTTTTGTGACTCTGGTACTCTGTAAGTATCATATCAACAAAGTTACTGTATGCAGACAATGTGGCATTACAGCCAAACTCTGAGCAAGAACTTCAGCAAAGAATAGC
Organism: Protopterus annectens; assembly: GCF_019279795.1. Classification (NCBI taxonomy): domain Eukaryota; kingdom Metazoa; phylum Chordata; order Ceratodontiformes; family Protopteridae; genus Protopterus; species Protopterus annectens. The sequence continues at coordinate 686,992,622 of NC_056727.1, read as the reverse complement.
AGAATGGAATGCAAAACTGAAGGCACATAGGAAAAAACTAAGCACAGATAAGACAGTGGTAATGGCAGCAAACTGGGAAATCAAAAGAAGCTGAGAACTGAGATAGAAGGGAAGATAGCAGAATGGGTAAATAGCTTCCAATATCTGGAAGGGGTGGTTACAGAGAAGGGAAGTCTGAATGAAGAGGTCAAAGCTGGAATCAGAGGGGCTGCAGCCAACTGGAATGGAGTCAAAGAAGCTGAAAAGTAAGGTGTAAAAGACAGTGGTGTGACCAGTACTAATGTATGGTACAGAAACCTGGGTAAAAGCAGAGCAGATGGAGAAGCAAGAGGTGATGGAAATGAAGTGCCTGAGAAGGGTGGTAGGATGCACAGTGTGGGACAAATGAAGAAATGAGGACCAAACAGCAGAAGCCAAAGTAGCTCCAATTGCAGAAAAGATCAAGAACAGATTATGGTGGTTCAGACATGTGCAGAAAAGCAGAAGACAATCTGTTGAAGAATATTTGGGATAGACAGAAGAAGGTAAGAGGAAACAAGGATGTCCAGCAAAGAGGTAGATGGATTGTGTGAAAGCAGATCTGCGACAGTCAGGCATGAGTGTCGAAGAAGGTAGGAGTGGGCACTGAATTGAGAGAGCTGGTGACAGTTAACATGATATCCCAGTCCTATGTAGAATATGGGAAAAAGGGGGCTGGTGATGATGATGGTAATCTGTAAGGTCTCCGTCTGATCTTCATTCCATTGCTTGTCTCAGTATTATGTTCAGTTGGTTTAGTTATGTTAGGCATCTCTGAGAATACTCCTTTATTTCTTAGCAAAAAGTGTCTTCCTCCTGCTTTAGTACGTATGACAAGGATTCCTGAATATGTATTTCAGGCAGAGATTCTCTGTTGGTTTTGTAGGAACTTTAGTTTGTAAGCTCATGGCACAATTCTTTACTTCCTTCCATGGCGCCAGCACATAAACATGATAGCTTTGCTTATCTTTCTCTTTGCTGGCTATCTAACATTAAAATTAACTGCAGTTATTCTTTCCTTCACTTTAAATGGCCCTTACCATTTAACCAGAAATTTGTCCTCTCTGGAGGGGACTTGTAGTAGCACCAGATCTCCTAGCTTAAAGTCTGTTAGATTGGATATTCTTATTATAAACTCAGTGATGCATTTCCTGAGCTTTCTGCAGATGCTCAGTTGCTATAGATATTACCATCTTTAATCTATACTGCAAACTGCTATAGTGCTCTATCACAATTTTAAATTATGTCTTTTCCACTTCACAAGTATCATCAGCAATGTCAAACAGCCTACTGAGCTGCCTGCCATATGGAAACACAAATAGCATAAACCCAGTTGAAGCACGAAGGACTGTAGGTTCATGGGTTCATAGAAGGTTACTAGGCTAAGAGCCCTAGAGCCCTTACAAGTCTGACCATATTTATCCCAAGATGCCCCAACTGTCAGTAGTTAGGTGGAGTGAAGTTTGCAGAGGTAAGGGTCTATGGTAGTTAATAATGACTTCTCTGGAAGGACATGGATGCCATCTCAGGAGTGAATATGTGATCACCCATCCACTAATCTAATTTGCGTTTGAAGAGGGTCAAGGAGGGGCTCTGTTTCATTAAATTGGAAGCTTGTTCCAGAGAACTGGCAGTTTCTGAGAGATGTATATATCTCTCCAGCATGACCTGTTCATGTCAAAGGCTAGGTTAAAATCCCTGGAGTGAGTGACCCTCATGCAGTTTGATTTACGAATGTGTAGGATTTCCATCAGGGCTGTGTCAGAGACTGCCCTGTAAATCAGGCACAGGTCACCCCTTAGCAACCTGTAGGAGACAGAGTACAGTGACAGGGGTTTCAGTCTTTCCATGTAAGAGTTGTTTTGTGTACCCTGTAATTTCTTGGTGAGAAACCACTGTGGTCTCTCCAATTGTTGCAGGTGTTCATAGGTAGGTACTAGGCTATCGGCCCTAGGGCCTACGTAAGCCTAGCCAACAAGATTCCCTGGCTTACACCACCCAAGAATGCTATTTTCCTGTGCCTCTGTCCCGCAGAGACACAGAAGTGATCCCCGGGGTGTATTTCCTATTTCCCATCCACTCATCAAGATTCTTCTTGAAGAGTGCTAATGAAGAACTTTGCTTGACATAGATGGGTAGCCTGTTCCAGAGTATGGAAAGTCTCTGGGACAGGAATCTATCCCTCCAGCATGTCTTGTTTATTGTGGTGACAATGTTTAGGTCCCTAGAGTGTATAGCTCGGAGGAATTGGGATTTCTTTAGGTGTAGCATGTCCAACAGCTCTGGGTTTGACATAGCTTAATATGTTAGGCAGAGATCACCTCGGAGTATGCGATATGCTACAGAGTAAAGCTGGAGTTTTTTGAGATGGTCAGTGTAGGGCATCTGTTTGAGGCCAGTAATCCTCTTTGTGAGGTACTTCTGTGGCCTTTCCAGCTGCTGCAGATGTCTTGTGAGGTACATTCCAAAAGGGGTGTTGTACTCTATAATTGGTCTAATGAGTGTCGAGTAGAGGGGAACAATGACCTCTTTTTTCCTGGATGAGAACCCTTTTATGATGAGGTGCACCAAGTAGAAGGACTTCCTGACTACTGTGGTGATGTGACTATCAAAGTACAGACTACTGTCCACCTGGGTCCCAAGGTCTCTTATCATACATTCGGTGTTAAGTAGACTGCTGTCTATGTAGTAGTTCATGGGTACAGAATTTTTACCAAAGGGGATGACAATCCACTTTTTGGCATTGAGCTTGATGCCATGGCTCTGACACCAGACATCTGTCTCAGCGAGGCCCTTCTGTGGCAGATGCCTGGTGTCAGAGCCATGACCTCAAGCTCAATGCCAAAAAGTGTCTGGTGAAGTAAATGCAAAAGAGTACATTGTATTTTTAATTACTGGTCTGATGAGAGATGCGTATAAGGAATTATAACATCCTTAGATCTAGATGTGATGTCTTTACTTATAAGATGCACCATATAGAAGGATTTTCTTACTACTGTGGATACATGATGGTCAAATTTCAGGTTGCTATCAACCTGAGTACCCAGATCATGTACCACTTAGGTCTACACTTAGGCGAGTGCTGTCTATAATGCAATTAGCAGGGATGCCAGCTTTCCCAAAGGGAATAATAATAATGCATTTCTTGCATTTAGCTTTAATCCATGGCTTTGACACAAATCATTTGTTTGCGTTAACCCTGTCTGCAGTACATTAACATGACTGGAGGACTTAGTGATTGCTCCCAGTTTGCAATCATCGGTGAACTTGGTCAGCCACAGACCATCCAAGTTTGGACTTCAGAGAAATAAATTCCAAACAGTAAGGGGGCCAGCACAGAACCCTGTGATATGCCACTGGTGACTGGTCTTTTGCTGAAGGTGAAGTCACTCAGTTTGACAGTATGTGTCCTGTCGGTGAGCCAGTTAGCTACCCATCTGGTAATGTAGGGGTTAATTCCCAAATGGGAGAGTTTCTCTATAATACTTGAGTGGAGGATTGTGTCAAATGCCTTAGCTAGGTCAAAATAGGTGGTATGCACAGTCTTTCCCTCATCCAGGGCCTTTGTGAGTTTCTCGAAGAAGTCAACCATGTTTAACAAGCATGATCTACCTTTAACGAATCTGAACCTGGTTGGGTCCAGAGTTTGGAGATTACCTATGTCCTTGTTAATAAGGTCCATAATGATTGCTTCCTTGGCCTTGCAGATGAAGCTAGTCAAACTTATGGGCCTATATTTCCCAGGGTTGGTTGATGGTCCCCCTTTGTGCAGAGGGATTACTTTACTGTCCTCCATTCCACCGGAACATAGCCAGTTTGCAGGCTGTGGTTAAACAGGAATTAAAGTGGGTCTGCTAAATCATATTTTAAGTTGTTTAAAATTCAACTTAGGGTGTTATCTAGCCCCACTGATGCTGTGTTTTTGGCCATGGAGAATGCCGAGATGACCTATTCGCTTAAGCAAATAGGCTGAGGAATGTTGGCAGGTATACTTTGGGGGATGATTGGAGGGGACACAGGGGGCGAAGTTTGCTCCAAATCTATCAGCTAGCAGGCTGGCTATTACCTCAGGTTGAGTATGGCTGGTGCTATCCACAACTAGTTCAGACCATAGCTGGGTATTCTCTTTTAAATTTTGGATGTAGTTAAAGAATGCCTTGTGATTATCCTTAGCTAGGGAGGCTATTTTTGCTTCATAATTAGCTTTGGAGGACCTAGGACAAGATCTCTAATGTGTTTGTTTAAGCAAAAGAGGGATATCTTCCTCTGCTGAGCCAGTTCCCTCTTGTTCTTGGACATTAGTTTATTTCTCTTGTTGTATAGACTGTTTATACTAGGGGTCATGTGGAGTGGCTTGTTTTATTTTGGCAAAACCTGGTTTTAATTCGATCAGGTACAGCCAGTTCTATTCAACTGCTTAAGTGATTATACAGGGCATTGGTGTACCTCTGCAGAGAAGTCCTTGTTATCTGCATTTGACAGGGCTTTGAAACTTCTTATACCTTCACTTAGTAGGAGGTAGTTTGTCTTTGAAAATTTCTTAAGCGTTTTTGAGCTTGATGAGGTATTTGGTCTTATAATTATATCAAACAAGACTGATTTATGGTCTGATCTTATCAGGAATGACATGAAATGGGGGTGGGTGCGATGCTCTTCCATGTTAGTGAGTTCTGTGTCTAGGACATTTAAGCCTCTTGTGGGTGTGCTAACTAGCTCTTCCAGACAACTTGCATTGACAAAGTTCAAAAACCTCTAAGCCAGCATGTTTGTGGTCATATATGTTTCCCAGTCAATGGTAGGATAGTTAAAATCACCCATGACTATGGTGTTGGGCTGTATGGCAAGTGACTCCAGTAAGTCCAGGTATGCTGTATGATTTTCCTGTTTTATGGTTGGGGACCTACAGCAAGCTATGGGGCTTTGGAGTATCTCAAAAGGTTCATATTGTTTGACCAGTGTTGAGGTGTACTTATCCTTAATGAAGATGGCTACACCTCCTCCTTTGGCTCTTTCACTCTCAGTTTGTAGTCTGAATGCATGGAAGGCACTGAAGCCCTGCACGGCCGGGGTGCTTTCCGCACCTTTGAATCATGTCTCGGTGACTGCACAGATACCAGCATATTCCAAAGTGAGGAGTGCTTTCAGAGAGTGCAGTTTCTTGTTTAGACTCCTAAACAATAAGTATTGTAAGAACTGTTCATACTTTTTGCCATCTGCATCAACAACTTTTCTTAGTACTGATTTTAGTTATTTTTTTTTTCAGTTAACCCTGTCTTGTAATACTTCAGTCTGCAGATGATAAATTGATGTCTTCAACTGTTTGCTTTACAACACTGATATAACCAATGCATTAGCCTTGACAAAACAGCAGTACTTTGGTCAATAATTTCTTAGGAATATTCACTCTGGAGAATAACAGTGCCAGCTCCCTGGCAATAGTCTTAGCATTAGCTTTGTGTAATGCCACTGTTTGTGAAAATTTGGTGGTATTGTCCATTAGGACTAGAATGAGCTGGTATTGATTGCTACATGTTAAATGACATTACATTATTCAAAGGGTACCTCATTGATAGGCATGGGGAAACCATAATGTTTTATATCCCAGATGGAGTGCAGTTTTCTGGCATTCTGTAGAAGAAGCGCAGCAGTTCTCTAACTCTTTCATTATGCCTGGCCGGTAAAATCTGGCCAATTCCCTTGCCTTAGTTTTTGCCATACAAAGGTGACCTTCTAACATGTGACTAGGGGCTAGTTTCATTAATGGGGTCCTATAAAGTTTTAGCACTAGTCACTGATACAGATGTTTTTTCCCTTTCTTTGCTTACTCTATATAAGACATCATATTTTAAGTCAAAATAAGTGTAAGAAGAAATAATGTGACTTCTTCCCCAAAAAATTTTGGGTGCAAGTTCTGTATCCACTCATCCATCCACAACCCCTTCTTACTTGTTCATTATGTTCCCCTACAACCTTGGTTATATTCTCTGTTGGCTTACTTAAGAATCATCTTCCCATTGTGCTTATTAAAGTTTATATGTTTTATCTGTAAGTACACTAACTCAGGGTAACTTTCTTTAGTAACTTATCTTGAGTCGATGTGGAAGGTGTGACTTCTTCCCTCCAAAACATTGGTAGTGCAAGTTCTGTATCCACTCATCCATCCACAACCCCTTTTTCCAATTTTTGCACATGTGGTCAGGGTGCTACTTCAACAGTTACAATCATCTAGAGCCAAGGTTCATACCAGCAGGGGCAAACCATGCCAAAGTTGTTCTTCCACATCATACAATCGCATGTACATTCATACTTATGGCTGATTTAGACTGTTCAGGCCACTGATTGCATGTCTGTGGAATGTGGGAGGAAAATGGATCACCCAGAGGAAACCCACATGAATATAGGGAGGACATGCAGACTCCACACAGAAGGCACCCTAGCTGACAATTGAACCAGGGAACCTCTTGCTGCAAGATGACAACCCCATCCACTGTGCCACTGTGCTGCAAGTTCTTCTATATCTTCCTCAACAAAAGGTAGTTCTGAACAAAAATTACCATTTGATTTAATTTATCTGCTATCAGAACAGGTCTCTTGAGTGTTTTTTCTTTTAAAAACCAAAAGTAAAAAGCGTTGACAGACACAGCACAAAGGTAAAACCAGGATTTATTCCAGACACGAATCACTCCAAAATTCCAACACAAGTGAGCGCTTTCATCTCCTAACATCGGAGATTTCTTCAGACTGGTGGTGAAGCAAAAGCAATACACTTATATATCATTCTAAAATCAATTAAAACATCAATTGAAACATAATTAACCCATAAATTGGAATTAGTTAATTAAAAAGACAAGAATACTAAAGCTAATGCTTAAGCCCCTTTCTTTTTAGATACATAATGAATTCTTCTCTATTGTTTAGTCCAGGGTAAAAACATGCATTTAATCTGACTTGCCAGCAGTATTCAAGCCAACCCAACTCTTCTTCAATGTTAATATTTATAACTTTCGGATGAATTGCATCAATAACTAAGCATTTAAAATTATTTTTGCATTTGCTATCTATATATATTGTTTAGCCATTGCATTTTTTGCATCCCCTCTACCTATTGCATAGTGATGCTCATATATCCTTCTATATAATTCTCTACTTGTTCTACCAATATAGAAGCACATGCATTCTAAACATACTAATAAATAAACTACATTTTTGGACTTACAAGTAAATTTGCCCGGAACCTTAACTATAGTTTTTCCTAATAATATTTCATTACTTTCTATGTATAAAAATTGACAATAATTACAATTGAAACATTTAAACATGCCTTTTCTTTCTTCCATTACCTTACATTTATTTAACTTAGTTTGAAAAAAATCTTTAAAATTCTTAGCTCTCTTCTGCACAAATCTGGGTTCATCTCCTAATTTCTGTAGGAGATCCTTATTACCTTTGAAGATGGCCCAATTATTTCTAATGATGTTCTTGATCTCATAAGAATCAATGCTATTTTGTACTGCTAAAGCTGTTGTGAAGTCCATACTATGTTCTGTATGGGCTTCATCTATCATCACATTGTTTCTTTTAAGAACTTCTTCATTCATAATTTTATTTAACATATGTTCAGGATATCCTCTATTACTCATCTTTTTACAAAAACTATTTGCTTCTTTATAAAAAATGTCTTCATTGTTTGTTAGACTACTAATTCTATTGATCTGGCCTTTAACAATATTCCATTTTGTCTTCTTAGGATGTAAACTCGAGTAATGTAAGTACATATTATTTTGGCACTCTTTTTTATAAATCTTTGAAACTAATCTACAGTCCTTCTTATAAATAGTAAGATCCAAAAAATTGATTTTTTCTTTACTATAAGTATGAGTAAATTTGATATATGAACAGATATTATTAATATAATTTAAGAATGCTTCTAGTTCTTCCACAGAACCGTTCCAAATTATAAGAATGTCATCAATAAATCTCAGCATTTTTGTGACATTTTTTGCAAAAATACTTCCAAAAATATTGGCCATCTCCTATCCTTGCATAAATAAATTGGCATAACTGGGTGCTAAGGCTGCACCCATAGCCACCCCATTGACTTGTACAAACAATTCATCATAAAATTCTAAAAAGTTATATGATAAAACTAAATCTATCATTTCCATGAGCAAACTTACAGTATTTGTAGAAAATGCTTTGGATTGCAACAATCCCATTCTGACCATTTCCATCCCTTCTTTGTTAGGGATCATAGTATAAAGAGAATTTATATCAAGAGTTACTAATATATCTGTAACAGAGACTTGTAATTCATTTAGTTTCTTTATACAATCATAGCTGTCCTTTATGTATGTTATACCATTTGGTACTACTTTTTGTAGGTGTTTGTCCACAAAAATAGACATACCCTCAGTCTTGCTGTTCTTACTAACAACTATTGGTCTTAATGGAGGGCAGTCAATATTTTTGTGGATTTTTGGTATACCAAAAATTCTGCTAATTTTGGGGTTATTATTGGTAATGTTCCACTTTATCTTGTCATCAATTCTTCCAGCATAAAACCACTCTGTTATACAAGAATCTATCAAGGAGAACCCTTTTCTAACCTCATTCATATTAACTGGTTTATAGAAACTAAAATCCGATAATAATTCCTTCATTTTAGTTTCATAATCTTGTCTTCCCATTAAAACCATTGCCCCTCCTTTATCTGCTTTAAAAATTAAGATGTTTTCATCTTTTAATAGGGCATCAAAACACTCTTTTTCTCCTTTTGTTAAATTGTAATATTTAAATTTAGAATCATTATCTAACATTTCTAACAATTGCATTTCGCAAACATTCAAGAACATTTCTAATTCTTTACACAGAGGTGGATTATAGCAGCTTGGTTTATAAAAATCACAGCTATTGAATTTCTGACTTCCGAAAAGAAGTCTGAAATTTAACTTTCTAACATAGTCTCTTAATTCATTAATCATAGTAAGTTTGTCAGACCTTTGTGCAGGGCAAAATTCCATTCTTTGCTCAGCACACAACATTCTTCATAGGAGATATTTTTCTCACACAGATTAACAATTTTGAAATTCACATTATTTATGTCTTCCACTGTTTTTGATGGTAATTCCAGTTCTTCTTTGGAACTTTTCTGCCCCCCCAGTTTTTTTGCTGTTGTTGTTTATTATAATAAGGCTTATCTTTAAAGCCATCTGCTGTCACTTGGGCCCAAGTTTTATTTTGATTGTCAACTCTTTGATATACTTCAATAATCTGCTTATTCTCATTCGCTTTATGTTGTATTTCATTAGTTTTATTCCTAAAATTATCTTTGGTTTTGGCTTTAACTACTTGTTCATTTGCATGTTGTATTATTTCCCCTGCCATATTGGCATGGACCTCTGCCACTGTTGTAATCTGATTTTTGTTTCCAAGTCTTTCCGACCTCCTTCATAAACTTGTATCTTCTCCAGCAGCTTTATTTCCCATATCAAACTCATTTTGACCATTTTCGTTAACACTTGTTTCAAGCCTCAGCCCATATGCTGAAGCCGTACCATTAGCATATTCATTCTTGTCTCTAAAAAACATTTTTCTTTTTCTTTGACATAGCTCGTCATTCAACTTGTACAATTTTTCTTGAATTTGCACCATTTTGCTACCAAAATTGTCTCTGGAGGTGTTGTCTTTCAAAATTTCGTGGTGTTCTCTAATTCTAACAGTTAATTCTTGTAATTTGATGGTATTGGCTTCATATAATAGCTCCATATATTGTAAACCCGCCCTTTAGTTTATGTTCAACCATTTATCAGTAAACTCCTTTGGCAGATCTTTTCCTGCTGGTAAATTTTTAACCCTTAGCCCCTTCGGTACTTGTTGGGCTTTCAAGCTGTTTTCAAAAAACAAATTGTCCCATTGTAGGTGTTTTACTGTAGTAAGATCTTTCTCCAGCCCATTAAACAGCTCTTTAATATTAACGCCGGCACTCATACTCATTTCCGGCTGTACACCATTATTGTCACAGTTTGTAAAAGGGTTAGATGGTGGAGCTAAACATCCCTTTAGGATGTCTTCTTCATTGTTATCAACCACAGTTTTTTTAGACAGTTTATTCACAGTATTGACCATACCTTCTTCATTAATTATAAATGAACCGCTCGGTGTGTCATTCAAAAAACATGCGGAAACAGTTGTGAAACCTGTAGAGCCTTTTGAGGCCACACCTCTCTCCATGCCTGTCAAAATTGCAATGAAAAGCACAAATCCACAAAAGCAGCCAAAAAGAACGCTAAATCGCAAAACAAACTCCAAAAGTAAAAAGTGTTGACAGACACAGCACAAAGGTAAAACCAGGATTTATTCCAGACACAAATCACTCCAAAATTCCACCACAAGTGAGCGCATTCATCTCCTAACATCGGAGATTTCTTCAGACTGGTGGTGAAGCAAAAGCAATCCACCTCTGTGTAAAGAATTAGAAATGTTCTTGAATGTTTGCGAAATGCAATTGTTAGAAATGTTAGATAATGATTCTAAATTTAAATATTACAATTTAACAAAAGGAGAAAAAGAGTGTTTTGATGCCCTATTAAAAGATGAAAACATCTTAATTTTTAAAGCAGATAAAGGAGGGGCAATGGTTTTAATGGGAAGACAAGATTATGAAACTAAAATGAAGGAATTATTATCGGATTTTAGTTTCTATAAACCAGTTAATATGAATGAGGTTAGAAAAGGGTTCTCCTTGATAGATTCTTGTATAACAGAGTGGTTTTATGCTGGAAGAATTGATGACAAGATAAAGTGGAACATTACCAATAATAACCCCAAAATTAGCTGAATTTTTGGTATACCAAAAATCCACAAAAATATTGACTGCCCTCCATTAAGACCAATAGTTGTTAGTAAGAACAGCAAGACTGAGGGTATGTCTATTTTTGTGGACAAACACCTACAAAAAGTAGTACCAAATGGTATAACATACATAAAGGACAGCTATGATTGTATAAAGAAACTAAATGAATTACAAGTCTCTGTTACAGATATATTAGTAACTCTTGATATAAATTCTCTTTATACTATGATCCCTAACAAAGAAGGGATGGAAATGGTCAGAATGGGATTGTTGCAATCTAAAGCATTTTCTACAAATACTGTAAGTTTGCTCATGGAAATGATAGATTTAGTTTTATCATATAACTTTTTAGAATTTTATGATGAATTGTTTGTACAAGTCAATGGGGTGGCTATGGGTGCAGCCGTAACACCCAGTTATGCCAATTTATTTATGCAAGGATGGGAGATGGCCAATATTTTTGGAAGTATTTTTGCAAAGAATGTCACAAAAATGCTGAGATTTATTGATGACATTCTTATAATTTGGAATGGTTCTGTGGAAGAACTAGAAGCATTCTTAAATTATATTAATAATATCTGTTCATATATCAAATTTACTCATACTTATAGTAAAGAAAAAATCAATTTTTTGGATCTTACTATTTATAAGAAGGATGGTAGATTAGTTTCAAAGATTTATAAAAAAAGAGTGCCAAAATAATATGTACTTACATTACTCGAGTTTACATCCTAAGAAGACAAAATGGAATATTGTTAAAGGCCAGATCAATAGAATTAGTAGTCTAACAAACGATGAAGACATTTTTTATAAAGAAGCAAATAGTTTTTGTAAAAAGATGAGTAATAGAGGATATCCTGAACATATGTTAAATAAAATTATGAATGAAGAAGTTCTTAAAAGAAACAATGTGATGATAGATGAAGCCCATACAGAACATAGTATGGACTTCACGACAGCTTTAGCAGTACAAAATAGCATCGATTCTTATGAGATCAAGAACATCATTAGAAATAATTGGGCCATCTTCAAAGGTAATAAGGATCTCCTACAGAAATTAGGAGATGAACCCAGATTTGTGCAGAAGAGAGCTAAGAATTTTAAAGATTTTTTTCAAACTAAGTTAAATAAATGTAAGGTAATGGAAGAAAGAAAAGGCATGTTTAAATGTTTCAGTTGTAATTATTGTCAATTTTATACACAGAAAGTAATGAAATATTATTAGGAAAAACTATAGTTAAGGTTCCGGGCAAATTTACTTGTAAGTCCAAAAATGTAGCTTATTTATTAGTATGTTTAGAATGCATGTGCTTCTATATTGGTAGAACAAGTAGAGAATTATATTGAAGGATATATGAGCATCACTATGCAATAGGTAGGGGGGATGCAAAAAATGCAATGGCTAAACATTATATAGATAGCAAATGCAAAAATAATTTTAAATGCTTAGTTATTGATGCAATTCATCCGAAAGTTATAAATATTAACATTGAAGAAGAGTTGGGTTGGCTTGAATACTGCTGGCAAGTCAGATTAAATGCATGTTTTTACCCTGGACTAAATAATAGAGAAGAATTCATTATGTATCTAAAAAGAAAGGGGCTTAAGCATTAGCTTTAGTATTCTTGTCTTTTTAATTAACTAATTCCAATTTATGGGTTAATTATGTTTCAATTGATGTTTTAATTGATTTTAGAATGATATATAAGTGTATTGCTTTTGCTTCACCACCAGTCTGAAGAAATCTCCGATGTTAGGAGATGAAAGCGCTCACTTGTGGTGGAATTTTGGAGTGATTCGTGTCTGGAATAAATCCTGGTTTTACCTATGTGCTGTGTCTGTCAACGCTTTTTACTTTTGGAGTTTGTTTTGCGATTTAGCGTTCTTTTTGGCTGCTTTTGTGGATTTGTTTTTTCTTTTAGGTTGTTCCCTCCCTAACTTAGTGTAAATGAATTCCGCCCACCTGCCACACACACACACACACACACACACACACACACACACACACACACACACACACACACACACTTTCTTTTTTTTCCCTCCATTGCTTTCCCACTACAAAGGGGTATATAAGAGCAAAATGTATCATAGGCTTTGCTTTTTTTCTTAGTTTACATTTTCTTTCTGCCTCGACCTGGCCAAGGCTTTTGATACAACACCTAAATCGGGCATTTATGGGCTTAGACTCTACTTTCAATTGCATTCTTTGCTGTACACTAACAGAAATAGACTCAGAGTTCTGTTTTCTACTGCTTATCTAATTTTCTATATTGACTTTGGTTTGATGATTTTCACTAAAGGATCTTACATTTTGTCTCAGTTTCTGGGCTAATATACCTTGTAATTCTCTGTGTGAACTCCTCTGTCTTGTACTGATTTTTTGTCCAGTTTCCTGTTAGTTCACATTCAGTTCCTATACTGACTTTTTTTACAGTTTTAGAAGCCTGTTGCTCTATTAATGGGGAATGATTTTCATAACAGACAATATCATTTTTACTGTCAAACCACAGCCACATTTTAGCCCCTTTTGTAGCTTCTTTATCAACTTTCTTCTCTTGGTTTTTATTGTATATCTCAAGATGAGTGCCACTAACTTGCTCCCCTTACATTCTTATACTGAATGGGTATAGCAAGCTCCTGTTCTACTTATTTCTCATTAAGTGCAACAGCCTGCCATAAATTCCCAATAGTACTTTAAAAGGCCAAAGTAAATACTGCACACCACAATTCCCCCAACCATTACTAGGGAACAGACAAAAAACTGCATTGATGGGCCCTGATAACATCCCAGGATGCTTGTCAAATAGTACGAAACATGACCTCTCTGGTCACTTGAATCATTTTCCAACAGGAGCCTACGGTCAGGTTTTGTTCCCAAGGAATGAAAGATATTTACAGTCAATCCCTAGAACAAAGGAGGTCCAACCACTGATCCAGGTAACTACAGGCCCACAAGTCTGACCAGCCTTATATGTAAGACCATGGAAAGAATCATCACAGACATGTAAATGAGGACATAGTTAACCTGCAAATGCTGGACCCATAACAGTTCATCTTTATTAAGGAAGATCATGCCTACTAAATCTGGTGGACTTCTTTCAGAAGGTCACCAAATCAATGGATGAGGACTGTCCACACAGCTTTCCTCGACCTAGACAAGGGTTTTGATACAACACCCCACTCAGGCATTATAGACAAGCTCACTAAATTAGGTATAAACCCTTTTATAACCCAGTGGATCACCAACTGGCTCACTGATAGGACCCAGGATGTCAAAATAGGTGAGATCACCACCACCAAGAGATCAGTCACTGGCGGAATCCCCCAGGGCTCGGTACTGAGCCTGCTCCTTTTTGGCATATATTTCTCTGAAGTGGAAGAAAATGCTAAAAAGGTTATGGCTGATTATGTTTGCAGATGATTGCAAGCTGGGAGTTGTCCTTGACTCCTCTGGAGACATTAGGATTTTTCAAGAAGGCCTACCTCTGACTAACAAATGGTGCCAAAGCCATGGTCTTAAACTCAATGATAAGAAAAGCATAATTGTACCCTTTGGGAAGTCAGCCATCCCAACTAAATATCATGTTGATAATATGCCCTTAAGAGTCAACCCAGTGGTCAAGTATCTGGGTACGACATAGACAGTAGCCTTACCTTTGACCACCACGTGGCCACAGTGGTAAGGAAATCCTTTTATGTTGAGCAGCTGGTAAGTAAGGGCATGGTACCTAGGTCCAAAGAGATAATTATCCCACTGTAATCTGCCCTTATCAGACCACTCATGGAGTACAATGGTCCCTTCAGTATGCACCTGACCAGGCACATGTAACAACTAGAACAATCTTGGAGATTCCTTACAAAAAGAATACAAGGCATAGCAAACCTGCCTTACGCAGAGTGCCTTAAACCAGTTGGCTTAATGGTTAAGATCTTTGCCTCCCATGCACAAAGTACAAGGTTCGATCTTGACCTCTGTTCAATGCCTGTTTGGAGTTTGCAAGTTCTCCCATCAAAAAAATATGCTCAGTGTTTCCGTCTCAAACCCACCAAAGAATTCTGCTGTGGGCAGCAGCACAGACTCTAGATGTTGCTGTATAGGGGGAAGAGATGTGCAGGCCAACTGCTTTGGGCATCTACTTCAATGCAGAGTATACTCAAGATATGAGAACACAGATCACAGACTGTGCTGTGGCAGGGCTAGGCACTCGACAGTGTAAAAAATGGATGTCGGTGATCTGGTTGTGTTGACTAATGCTGCCAAATGGGCATGTGTATTTGCTAGTGATAAGTGGTTTGAGGACCTGGCCTACTCCAAATTATGTCAGGGACCCATGCTAATGGTGGAGGGGTGTATTGGCCAGAGTGTGCCTGGCATAAAGCCCAGCAGCCCTGGATTAATAAGCTATTGGCCAGCTGGTATCCAGTTGCCCAGCTTGGATTACTTGGGATAGCACTGTTGAGTGAAAGCTAGGAGTAAAACCAATCAACCTGCCAAACATGAACTAAGAATTGCCACACAATGTAGGTTCACTGACAGAACAAGGCTTGGAAGTGGATGACATGATGATAGGAGGAGTCTGGACATCCTGTGTATCCAGGGCACAAGGTGGAAGGGCAGTGCAGCAAAGCCACTTAGCTTGGGATCCAGAAGCTACTACTCAGGAAGAGGACAGGCTAGAAATGGTTTGGGAATTGTGAGGGAGAGGCTTCAGAAGACAGTGAGGGATGTCATCAGATTTAGTGACAGACTCATGGCTATCAAACTCCAGTTTAGTGACAGGGCAGTATTCATAATCTCAGCCTATGCCCCACAGCAGGGTTGTGATAGTGAGGAAGAGTACATTCAGAACATGATATGAGGACAGTCTGGGTACACATGGGTGGGGCTACAGGAATAAAGTAGAGGCCATTCTAGACTTCTGTCTGGCACTCTCTCCTCACTAAAAACCTACTTTGTTCTGGAGATATCCATCCCAATCCTGGCCCCTCTTCTCTCCCCAAAACTACCGCTACACTGCATCCATCTTACTCTTCTAACAGTCACCAACCTCAGTCACAACAATCATCTCCATCCAGATACTTAACTATTTACTTACTGAATATTTAGAGTCTAGTAAATAAAGTCACTGAGCTGCACTCATGGATAGCTCTCAATACCCCTCACATCCTCTCCCTTTCTGAAACCTGGCTCAAGCCACAAATCTCAAATAGTGAAATACTCCCACCAGGTTATAATGTCTTCCAATCTGATAGACCTGTAAAAAAAGGTGGTGGTGTGGCCATCCTCTACTCAAACATTCTTAACCTCTCACCATACCCTTCCCTAATTCCTGACTTCCTCCCAGCTGAAATCATCATCCTTAACTGCCATCTGAATCCCCACAAAAAAACTTGCAATTGCTTCTATCTACCTTCTTCCTGGTAACAATCTGCCCATTCTTGAAAACATCCTATCCTGGTTCTCCCACAACATACCATATGATACACTTATCCTTGGTGATGTCAACATTGATTGGTCCAAACTCACAACTGACACCCCCAACTCAGTATCCACCTACACGGCTTCCACCAACTTATAACATCTCCCACTCCCTTCCATAAAAATTCCACTTCCAGCTCCATCATAGACTGGATCCTTACCAATTCCCCCCACCAATACCACAATCCCACCACCTTACCTGACTCCCTCAGTGATCATCTCCCTACCACCATCTTAAGACACTACTCCCATATTCCTAAACCGCACCTTATCAAAGACTGTTGAAAATTATCGACTTTCAATTCATCCCAATTTAACTCCATTCTCCACAGCATGGATTGGTCCATCCTAAAACATCTCCCCCTAAATGATGCTGTAAGCACTTTCAATAGCATCTTCATGAATACTCTAAACTCCTTAGCTCCCTCTAGGAAGATCAGAGTAAAATCAAACCATGCTCCCTGGATCTCCAAAGAGACTAGATCCCTTATGAAACAAAGAGATCATGATTGGAAAACCTGGACTAAAACTAAACAACCACCTTTTCTTCAAAAATACAAGCAACTGAGGAACCTTGCAAAAAAACATACAACTAATGACAAAAAGTTATACTATAGCTCTGCTCAGCTTAACAACAAATCCAATCCTCGAAAATATTGGTCAACTCTCAACAACATCCTCTATCCTGGAAAGCCCTCTAATCCCTCCCAATACCCCAACTCTTCCTCTCAGGAAACAGCTACCCTCCTGAATAAACACTTTATCTCTTCCATCCAAAATCTGGTAACCTCTAAGCCAAACTGTACTTCAACACCCACCTCTCCAAGTCCCACTAACACAACATTTTCTTTTGAGTCAGTTCCCATTACTTACATCAAATCTCTACTACTCAAGTTAAATCCTTGCTCTCCTTCCACTGACAATCTATCTCCTACATTCCTCAGACTTGCTGCTGACTCAATTGCCTATCCTGTATCTATACTAATTAATCGATCTATTCTGGAATCAACTGTCCCCACCCTTTGGAAATCTTTCTTCACTATCCCTCTTCATAAAGGTGGAAACTCCACTGACCCCTCAAACTACCGACCCATTGCCATTCTGTCCCCCCTCTCCAAAATATTAGAAAAATGTATTCACTCACAGCTTCTCAATCACCTCCTCACACACCACTTACTTGCCCCTACCCAACATGGATTTTGTCCTCACCACAGCACCACCACTGCCCTCCTTTCCTTCACTCATATCATTGCAGAGGCCCTAGACAACAATAAACTCATTTCCTGTCTCTTCCTAGATCTCTCCAAAGCCTTCGATACTGTCTCTCATCCTCTACTACTATCCAAACTCGCAAATCTCCACTATCCCCCTCCGCACTTGCCTGGTTTAATAGTTACCTATCTGGCAGGGAACAATCTGTCAAATGGCTCTCACCCTCCTCACCTTTCCTTCTCATCTCCATTGGTGTTCCCCAAGGCTCCATCTTGGGACCCCTTTTGTTTAACATCTTCACCAATGATCTTTACACCTCATGCAAAGAATCCTCCCTTATTCAGTATGCAGACGACTCCACACTTACATCCATCTCAAATAACATTCCTGAACTACACTCCCTGACCCAACAGGCCCTACCATCCACTGAACAATGGCTCTCTCACAACCTGTTGATCCTAAATCCCAAAAAGACCAAACTCCTACTTTTCCTTCCCCGTTCTCTTTCTCACCACAAAACCTCCTTTTTTATTACATCTTCTAACAATACAAACATCCAACCTGACACCCACACAAAACTCCTAGGGGTCATTATCGATGACAAACTCAAGTTCAACCTACACATACTCCAATGTATAAAAAAACAAACCAGAAACTAGGTCTGCTATATCGGAACAAAAAATTCCTAACCCCTGAATCTAGACTTACCCTGGGCCAGGCACTCCTCCTCCCCTCCCTCTTATATGCCGCCCCAGTTCTTACCAATATCCATGCCTCCACTCTAAACAAACTGCAGCAGACTTACCATAAAATAGCCAGATTCGTTACTAACTCCCCATACAACTCACACCACTGCATTTCTTTAAACTCTCTTCAATGGCTTGAACTTCCCCAGTTTCTGCTATCTTATCAATTTCATATGCTACACTCTATTCTTTATAAACCCTCCTTCTGTCCATCTCTATCTTCCTTAGTCTCCATCTACACCCCATCCTGGACCCTCCATACTTCTAACCAACAATAACTTGATATCTACCACCCAAAAAGGTCAGTAGGCAAACTACTCTACAAACACTCCCTTGCCCATGCTTGGAACACATTTCCCCTTGACTTACATTAAATCTCCCACACCTCACACTTTAAAAATGAACTAAAAGCTTATTTTCTCAATTCCAGAACCTGCCCTTGCCATGACCCTACCTAGTCTTCCTTCTCTTTATGTACCCTCAAAAGGACCATACTTAGTACCTCATTATACCTATCTCTCCAATGTGTCTACTATGCATTTGCGCAATTTTATACAAACAAAAAATGTTTACTGTTGACCTATTGAACTATATCAGTGTAAAAGTGTTACTTAGCTTCTTTTTAATGCAACTTTAACTTTATGCATGTAACCCAACATATGTGAATCATTTTGCTATAACTGCTATTATATCAATATTGTTTAAAATTGTACTTGTTTTAAAATGTATTACGGGAGCTTTTCCTCCTCGGGTCTCCACTGAAAATGGGCCACAAGCCCAGTTGGACAAACCCGGTTAACAAATGTCAATAAATAAATAAATGGCTTGTTGGTAACAAACATATGGTTCAGAAAGAGAGACGGTCACAAGATCACATACAAGTGGCCAACATGCAACTCGGGTACACTTCCTTTTAGTGAGGAAAGGGCACTGCGGTAGAATCAGCAGTTGCAAAGTCATTCCCAGTGGAACAATCAGCACACAGCATAAACCACTAGCTACCATAATCAGCTGCAAGCAGTGATCAGAAAAAGCTCTAAGGTCAACAGAGACCAGGCTGCACACCTGGAAGTTGACCAGAGAAGAAGCACAACAGCTGAAGGAATTACTCAGATTTTTAACCTCAAGAAGAAGAGCAACTAGGTGGAGTTGAACAAGAATGGCAGCACCTAAAAACAGCATGTGTTAGGACTACAGAAAAGATATGTGGCTGAGCCAGGTATGGAAATAAGGTACACAAGGAAAGCTGGTGGTGGAATACAGATGTCCAAGAAGTCGTTAAAAGAGAAGAAGTGCAGGAAAAAGTGGGCAATAGAAAAGACGGACCAGGCTAGGAATGAATACTGGTTGGCTAACAAACAGGCTAAGAGTAGATTTGCAATAGCAAAGAACAAGGCATCACAGGCACACTACCAACTTCTGGAAAGTGACTCAGAGGATGGCACAAGGAAACTATTAGTTTGTAAGGCAAAGACAGAAAGATAAAGAAGATAGTCAGACATCCTTCCTAAGGGATGCCAGCAACAACCTTCTTACCAGTCCACAGGACATCTAAGGCAGATACGAGGAGTACTTCCAGCAGCTTGTGAATGAAGTAAACCCCACAGAAACTGTACTGCTCCAGACACAGCTTATAATGAAAGAAGAGGAGTAGTCCACCATAGAAGAAGTAATAACAGCACTAAGAAAAATGAAGTCTGGAAAGCAGCAGGCTCAGATGAGATCATAGCAGATATTATCAAGATGTTGGATGAGACAGGGGAAAATGGCTCCTGAAAGTACTCATAGCACAATGGAGAGAAAGGCCTATCCCAGCTGACTAGAGAATAAGCATATTATTTCCAGTGTTCAAGAACAAAGGAGAAATTCACAACTGTGGACAATACAGAGGCATCAAATTCCTATTACATTGCATGACAGTTCTGGAGAGCATGCATGATAAATGAAGGCACAGAGCAGTAGACTGTGAGGTAGATGTGCAGTTTGGTTTCCAATCAGGATGCAGCACAACTGACTTGATGTTTGCAGTGAGATAGATAGTTGAGAAGAAGCTAGAAATGAGGAAAAGGTCCAACTAGGAATTCCTAGACTTGTAGAAAGCGTATGACAAGGTGCAAAGAGAGCTGATTCAGGCAATCCTGTGGAGGTTTGAAGTCTCAGATACATTGGTAGAATTAGTGCAAGCTATGTACAAGGACCCAGTGACTCAAGTACAAACAGTGTTTGGCCTTACAGAGGGATTCCCAGTGGGAATGGGTGTGCATCAGGGATCAGCTCTCAGCCCACTGCTGTTCATAATAGTGATGGATCACATTAGCAAACTGGTTGGAGGGGACACATCAAAAAAGCTGCTGTATGCAGACAATGTTGCATTGCAGGCAGACTGAGCAAGAACTTCAGCAAAGAGTTGGGGACTGGAATGCAAAACTGAAGGCACATGGGATGAAACTGAGTACAGATAAAACAGTTATAACGGCAGCAAATGGGGGGAAATCAGAAGAAGCTGAAAACTGAGAGAGAAGGGAAAACAGTGGAACAGATTAACAGCTTCAAGAGTCTGGCAGTGGTGGTTGAGGAGAAAGGAGGTCATAGCTGGAATCAGAGGGGCTGCAGCCAACTGGCACAGTGTCAGGGGTTGTGTATGACAGAAAAATGCCCAAGAAGGTAAAGAGTAAGGTGTAGAAAACAGTGGTGCATGTGACCAGTACTACTGTATGGTACAGAAACCTGGGCAGTAAAGGCAGAGCAGATAAGGAAAGCTAGAGGTGATGGACGTGCCTGAGACAGGTGGTAAGATGAACACTGTGGGAAAGATGAAGAAATGAGGACATCAGAGCAGAAGCCAAAGTAGCTCCAATTGCAGAAATGCTCAATGAAAACAGATTACGGGGTTCAAACACCCATGCAGGAAAGCAGAAGAAATCTAGTAAAGAGGATTTGGGACAGACAGGAAGAAAGCAAGAGGAAAAAAGGGCAAAGCGATGGATGGATTGTGTGAGAGAAAACCTGTGACAGGCCAGAGTGTTGAAGAAGGTAGGAGAGTAGCATTGACTATGGAGAGATGGAAACAAGTGACAAGAGACCCCAATCCCATGCAATGGGAAAAAGGGGGTCGATGATGCTGCTTATAAATGCCTGGCCCTCAATGTCCTACTTGCATACCAGACATCCTTATTCTTTCAGGAAAACTTGGCTAAGCACAGATAGGCTCCCCAGATTGTCAGCCTAGTAACAATCTATGAAGCTATACATCTAGGAAAATGTGGAAACTCTTATCCTAATATTGTATCACATGTTTAAATTGGGGTTACAGCCACAAAATGTAATGGTTTCCCAAGAAATGTGTGAATTTCCATGTATGAAAGGGGATACTCTTTTCTGCTACCAAGAATGTGTGTTTTCTTCACTTTTGTATTGTTATCAATTCCATATTTCCATACCAGGAGACACTTTCAAAGGAAAATCATGCTTCCCGAATCAAGCAGGGCTTGAACCTCCATGTTACGGTACTTGTAATATGCCTTACACGAGTAGTGACATGAATAAGCATGAAGTGCTCTGAGAAGGAAATTAAGCCCTAAAAAAAGCAATTTTGAAGGAACTGTGGCCTTTTTTTAGATCCCATTGCACATGTATGCCATTGGCCATGTTCAGCCTAGAGGCCCTCCTTAATCATCCGTGCTACCCCTACTGATAACTGTTCAACTTCTCCCTTCATATCAGGATCCCATAAATGGGGACATTTCTAGTGTGAGCAGTCACGGAGGTAAATGTGCAGAGATGACATTGGGCAATCTCAATACAATGGCATCTTGGCAGCTGCTGAGGCTTTTTTTGAATACCCTACCAAATTCCCAGTATGCATTACATATGCATGCACCTCCAGATTACCATCGTTGGTCTCCACCAAACCCTGATAATCCTTGTTTGTAAACCACACACTTACAAACAAGATAAGTGAGCTGGCAAAAGTGCTTTACCACCCTATCCCCGTAGCTGACACCTCAGGGACTGAGTACACTAAATGCATCTCAGTCATTTGGATCATAGTCAGGGTTCCATCCCTTTACACTATGGACCTGGCTGCACCTGTGGTCTCATGGGTATTTCATAAACACATTGAGTATTACTAATGTAATACATATAATGACAATTTTATAGGTCATGGATGGTTTTCAAATTCATTCTGAGCTCTCCAGCCCCTGACTGAACATACTGGTAAGTACTGCTAAACAGCTGAGTGTTTCACCAGCTCCCATCACCACATTCTGCAGTTCTGACAAAATATTACCAACCAAATCCAACACAAAATAAAATATAACAACAATGTCCAGTTTCATCTGAGGGATGTCAGACTGTGATGCATTTGTTTATGATCTTCCAAATGTATCTGTATGACAAGAATTTCAAAATGTCTTATACAGCTGTTGCATTAAAAATATGGCAAAGCAAATATGAACAGTAAATCCTACTGTACATTACCTGCAGTTGTAGGCTGTGCATCCCCACACATTCTTCAGAGAGCACATAAGCAAGACTTATTTACAAGAAATACCATAAATTCTTACTGAGGATAGCACCCACAACTCTCCTGGACATGGGCAGTCATTACTAAATGCAATCCCGGGGATTGATGGCATATTTATGGCGTTACCTTGGAATTTAACGGCTAGGCTTGAAATGACCTTTGGGTCAGTAACCTAGTAAACTTATATGATCCATAATATTTCTAAGCCAGCAGATGGATATTATTAATAAGTGCAGATTTGAAATCAGGGTGAATACTGGTCATCTGAGCATGAAAATTACTTTAACACAATATTTTATTAGTGAAATGCTTTAATGCAACAGCAAACTGAAGTCATATATATATATATATATATATATATATATATATGTGTGTGTGTGTGTATATGTGTATATATATATATATATATATATATATATATATATATATATATATATATATATATATATATATGTGTGTGTGTGTGTGTGTGTATATATATATATATATATATATATATATATATATATACAGATATATATAGATACACACACACACACACACACACACACACACACACACACACACACACACACACACACACACACACACACTCTCTCTGATGTTAAAATTTAGCTAATCTGAAATCTCACCAAATGAAAAGAAATACGTTAATTTCCATTTCTTCAAATTGGAGTGAACTTGGAGGTAGTACATTTAGATGTCAGGGTGTGGCAGTACAACCCACTAGATCGGGGGATGCAAGAGGCACAAAGCACCCTTAAAAACATTTACATTAACACAAGTTAGTTTAATGGCTCATGGCTGCCTATTGGCTATCAGTAGAATCGTCTGTGGTAGACCGTTTCTCATATGGTTTCATTATCTAATGTTTGGCAGATGTATTGAAACATTTTTATTTTTCATAACATCATGCAGTACTGCAGCTAAGGTGGGGCTGATTGGGCAACTGCCCCAGGTACAAATTTTTGAGGTTTGATCAGCCAATCCCAATCTTTTTTTAATGCAACACTGGCTTTTATAAGCCAGTATCGCATTTGTGGTCAAACCTGAGCACTGTTTTTATTTATTTATGTTACATTTGTTTACTGGGAAAGTTCGACTGGACACAGGTCCATTTTCAGTGGAGGCCTGGGGAGAAAAGCTCTGAGAAAACTTAAAAACAGTATAGTATAATACTATAATACATTACAAAGACACAAGAGCATTAATGCATTTTACAAAAAGTTTACGTAAACAAGGTATTAGAGATTAACACACATACAATAGACAACAATTAAGGTACAGAGTATCAAATAAGTAACACTTAATTATTATTTTTTTTTTTTAATTTTTTCTCAATCAGGTAATATCAGCGGCTGGCAGGCTTTCAGTTGAAGTTCTGAAACCTTACATTTTTGGTGTGGCTTAGCCTGAGGATTGACATGAGCATAGCCAGTTGTTTAGATAATGGGTTTTCAGGAGTTTTTTGAAATGAGAACTGGAGGTGGTAGAAGTTATATGGCTTGGAAGTGAGTTCCATTTTTTGGAAATGATGCTAGCAAAAAGGGATTTGCCAGCATCATTTTTGTGCTTTATGACAGTTATGAGGTTTTGGTTGCTAGATTGTAAGGGTCTAGAGGGTATGTGGGGCTGCATAAGTTGCTGAAGTGCTGGGGTTAGCTCAGGAAAGCAGTATAGTTTGTGTGCGATAGACGACTGATTGGGTAGTAGTAAATGAGGCAGCTCTAGCCAGTTGAGCGGCTTAAGGGATAGACAGTGTGTGCGACCTATATGAGGCTTCATTAGCAAACTTGGCGATCTTGTTATAGCAAGATTCCATTTTATTTAGATCGGTTTGGCAGAGATTGGTCAAGATGGGAGAGGCATATAGGAGGATGGATAGAAGATGAGTCCTTGCAATGGTTGCTTTGGTGGATTTAGAGATAAAGTGTTTTTTCCGATAGAGGAGTCCGAGTTTTTTGTTTACTTTCTTGATGGTTTGTGCAATATGGATGTCGAATTTAAGATTGTTGTCTATTTCTACACCTAGCAGTTTAGTGTGTGAGGTTGGGCTGATTTGAATGTTGTCTTTGGAGCTGATGGTAAAATTATTAGTTAAGGGAGGTGGTTTGCCTGGGCCAAAAATATATTTTTTTTGGGATTGAGAAGAAGAAGTTTAATGTTGGTGAACCATGCTGCACTCCATGTTTGATCTAAACCGTAGCAACTGCTTGTTACATTATAACAAGCAGTTTGCTACAGTTTAAAAGTAAAAAAAAAAATTTTTTAACCAAAATGCTCTGAAGTGCTCCATGCAGGCAGAGTAGAAACGCTCTGCTACATTTGTAGCAAGCAGTTTTCTACAATTTAAAAAGAAGATTTTTTTAAAAACTAAAAATAGAGTGCTGCAGTACTCCATGCAGGTAGGGTATAAACTGTAGCAACTGTTTGCTACATTTTTAGAACACAATTTGCTACACTGGAAAAGAAAAAAAAAAATATTTATTTATTTATTTTTAGTAAAATGTATTGAACGAAGATTGGGGGCAGGGCACAGAAATGGGACCTGAATGGGCGTAGTGTGTGGGGGGGGGGCATGTGTATCTGGCCACCTGGTTGGTGTGTTAGTATAAGGAATGTTTGTTTTAATTTATTTATTTACTTTTTGCTCTTCAATGGAAGAGCGGGGGGCATAGATATAACTACTGTAATAAATAACTACTTAATGCAGTGCCAATTCCCCACACCCTGACATCTAAATGTAGTACCTCCAAGGTCACACCAATCTGAAGAAATGGAAATTCATGACTTTGCTTTTTGTATATGACTTTGCTTGCACTGACTTCTGTTGTTCTATGCCGAATGAATTATTCACTACATGATTAGGCCTCAACATCATAATTATCATCATCTTCAAAGATGATGCATCTTTATTATTTTAAAACAGAGTGAAAGGTAAAAATGCTAGATTCAACTGTGTATTAACACTGGCCCCAGAAGAAGCACTGAGTCCACAGTCATAGACCCCATTAGTCAGTTTACCTTCATTAATCCCCACTTAAGTAGGGGAATGCAATGGCCTGTCAGTATTGCTAATGTCTGAAGGAAATAATCTAAATATTTAACAGAAAACATGTAATGAAATAAAGCACAGCATTTTCTAAAACATTTTTGTAATATCATCTGTAATAAAGAAAATGAACATCAACATGGTCTGCCTAAATGAGCACTCTTAAGGACCATTTTATATATGCTTTGATCATCATTACCATCATCATCATCATCATCATCATTCCCTTTTTCCCATTTTACATAGGGTCAGGGTGTCATTCCAATTGTCATCACCTGATTCAGAACCTTTCTCCAACCTTCTTTGACAGTCATGTCTGATGTTTACAGGACTTCCCTAATGTCTCTTTTGGATTTATTCCTGTCTTTTCCAAACCTATTTTACCTAATTGTCTTCTGTTTTCTTGCACATGTGACTGAACCACAATAATCTGTTTTCTTTCTGACCTTCTCTAGAACTGGGGCTACTTTGGCTTCTGCTATGATATTCTCATTTCTCCATCTGTCCACAGAGCTCATTCTACTATCCATCTCAGGTAATTCTTCACCAGCATCACCTCACCTTTCTCAGCTGTTGTGCCATCACTACCCAGGTTTCTGTCATACCATTATTTTGTAAAACTTATTTTTCAGCTTCTATAACTTACTTACTCTGACATTGTGTACCAGTTGGCTGCAGCATCTCTGATTACACCTTTGTCCTCATCATTCAGACATCCCTTCTCCTCAACCATACCTTCCAGATATTTAAAAGTTACCATATTCCATTATTTTCCCTTCTATCTCAGTTTGCAGCTTCTTCTGATTTCTCTAATTTACTTCCATGAGCATAGTATTGCCTCTTCTGAGCTTCATCCCACGTGCCTTCAGTTTTGCATTCCAGTCATGTCATTTGCTAAATATCCTGCTAAAAGTCTGCTTGTAGTGCCATATTCTCTGCATACAACAGCCTTGTTAACTTATCCCCTCTCACCTGTTTACTGATGTTGTCTGTCACCACTATGAACAGAATTAGGCTCAGAGCTGAACCCTGATGCACACCCACTCCCAGTGGAAACTCTGTGAGTTAAAAACTGTTTGTATTTTTGTCACTGGATTCTTTGCATAGACTGTACTAATTCTGATAAAGTTTATGGGACTGCCCAAACAAGATTTCTTGAGACCTTGCTTTATATTTTCTGCAAGTGTAGGAATATATTCACTTGGATTCTTTCTTCATCTCCAGTTTCTTCTCCAATACATGCCTCACTACAGATATCAGGTTGGTTGTGATGCATCCTGATATGAACCCAGACTGCTTCTCTCCAGTCTTATTTTCTACTACTCAGTGTATTTGTTTATCAGTCACCCTCACCAGCACTTTCATGCAGTGTGATAGGAGTTTGATATCTATGTACTACCAACATTTTTGCATGCCACCTTTGTTCTTATACACTGGCTGTAGAATGCTTATTATCTAGTCATCTGGAATACTCTTCTCTCTCCATAGTATGATGAATACCATCAGGAGTCATTTCTCCCCTAACACATTTTTGATGGTATGTGCTTGACTTTATCTGTGCCTGCTGAGTTCCCTGGCTTCATTTCCCTTAACGTTCTTCAAACTTCTTTTAGGGTAGGTTCTTCTTCTTTTATTGCAGGATATGCATGCAGCAATACAAGCTTTGTGGAGTTTACTTTATTCAGAAGCTTCTTGAAATACTCATTCCACCTGTTCCTGATGTCCACTGGACTAATAAGAAAATTCCTGCTGACATTTCTTATGTATGTTGTTGTTTGCTGACTATCTTATTTATTTTTCTGCTCTTGTCTTGCAACTTGATATAACTTCTGTGTGTCATCTTCTGAGTCAATTTCCAGAAGTTGGTAGAGTTTTTTCTGATGCCTTGCTGTTTGCATTTGTGCCTGCTCTCTAAGACCTCTTGATCTCCAATCAGTATTCCTTCTTAGTCTGGTCCACCTTTTCTATCTCCCATTTCTACCTGCACACTTTATTTCTTTTGATAACTTTTTGGACTTGTAAATGTGTTCATAAGCTTTCCTTATGTACCTTATTTCCATGCCTTGCTTGATTGCACTTATTTTATATTATCTTCACAGATGTTGTTTTCAGATGCTGCCATTCCTCTTTGGCTTCCTTTATTTTTTTCCTCTTGCTCATGTGCTAGAACCATGAGTACTTCATTGAACTCTTGTGCTTTCACTCCAGCCAACTTCCAGGTCTTCAGCCTAGTCTCTGTTGATCTTAGAGCTGAATACTTTGGGCTCTGGGTGGTTTTAAAGGCATCCCCTCTATTTTTTTGGCAGGGATCATGCATAAATGCACATTTTCATTTGGACTCATTCTCCCTGTTTAAGACTATCTGAACTGCTGTCATTATAACCCACCATTGTCTATACCCATCAATTATCCATCAATTACAGCCAATTCACCATGTGTATCTCAATTGTCCAACAGAATTTCAAAGAATGGCCACAGTAAAGTATTTCAATTGTTTTACAGAAATACACACTAGTTCTGCAAAGCCAGACTAAAGATTGTTTAACCTGATCATTCTCACCCACAGACAACCCTATATGCTACAGTCATAGTACCATTGTTGACTATGTATACCTCAGATGTCTGATTGTGGTTAAAATAATAATTATGGACATAATAATGTATTTCAATTTGATTCATACAAACACATAGTACCCACACATTTCAACTTATTTCAAATAAAAGCACACCAGTCCTGCAAAGCCAGACTGTTTAAATGATCAAACAACAAAAAGATAAGTTACTTTCAGCCACAGAAACCTCCAAACCCACTCTACAGATTTAGTCACTTTGCTATGTACACCTCATCTTGGTTGGAGCAATAATGGAGACAAAGCCAAACAATAATGAAGCTCAAGGCTTAAAATCAGGGACATATTTTAAATATTAGAATAAAAGTTGTTGCATTAGTAGTCATTTTCTGAAGAACATCATAAATTAGTGACTGCAGTCTTCAACGATTTTCCAGAAAATGACAATTTTATAAGAAGTAGAGTAAAATATGATGCAGGGAGAGACATTTTGCAAAATCATAAACAGCCCCAGCTTAGCTTCACACAAACAGTGCATGAGAGTAAATATTCCAGTTTATTTCATACAGATGCACAATTGTCATGTAAAACCAGATTCTAAACTGGGCAAACAACAAGAGGTAAGTTGCAGATCAAAAATTCTAGGCAAATACAAGGACATTTTGTCAAGTCAGGGACAGTTTCAATTTTGTTTCACACAAAGATTGACCAGAGAGTAAATATTCCAATTTCAATTTATGTCACGCAAATGCACACTAGCCCTTAATGCTAGACTTAAACTGAGCAAATGAAGAAGGCAAGCTGCTTTCAACCACAGCACAAATAGCCCCCTTAATCTGGTTGCTTATCAGCATATTAAAAATGAGAGACTAAATATCCCAACTTAATCTCATCAATATGAATACTACCGTTGGTCTCCCTTGAAAAGAGACTATCAGCCTAATTATACTAACCCAGTCAACAACATATTAATAGATAAAATAAATACATTTCACACAAATGCACATTACCCTTTAATGCCAGACATTAAACTGGGCAAATGAAGATGGCAAGTTGCTTTCATCTGCAGCACAGCTAGACAACCCCATAAAAACTGAGAACACATATTCCAATTTATTTCTTACAAATACACCTTAGCCCAGCCCTTAATGCCAGACTTTAAACTGGGTAAATGAAGAGGACAAGTTGCTTTCATCCACAGTACAGCTAGCCCCATTTCCAAAAAGATCTGGTTGTCTGCAGCATTTAATAAAAAAAATGACTTACCTTCAAGTTGATACTCCAGTAATTCCTGCAGCTAGAAAGATACACTTTTTAGCATATACCTGGCATTTTTTAACTGCCATTCCAATAAGTCATGTAATGACAATGAACAGAAAGCTGCAACCTTTAGAAAGGGTTGCTGTGGCTGCATGTTTTATTTATTTATTCTTTTATGTAAAGAAACATTTTTACATGAAAAAATAAATAAAAAGCACCATAGCTGAATATTTTAATGACTTGCACTGCACACATGCAAATGATAGGCAATGTGAGTATATAAAAGTAAAAATGATTCCTGTCATTTTTGATATATTTTGATAAGCAATCAATTGCTTATGTTCAGCATGTAAACTAACTAAAATTAGTTAGCTTATATGCTGAACATGACAAAAGTTTTTAAAATAAAGGTCATTTTTTGGTTGTTCGTGGGTTGATTTATAATGCTATGGGCCATAGGCAACCACTAAAATCATCCCAATTATAATCCATCACTGCTTAGAGATTTCCCAGCATGCAAGCAAATGTGCCACCAATGTTTTACATCCCATACAACAATATTTTCAGTTGAGTCTAAAACAGAAAAGGCTGATAAAAACAGATAATTAGTAGGGCATGTAAAATTGTTCTTCTTTCAGCTTTTTCTGGTTAGGGGTCGCCACAGCAGAACTCCGGTCCGCTAATGATTGGCAGTAGATTTTTACAGTGCCAAGGTGCCAGCCCGACGCCCAACCTTCAACGAAGGCACACTCATTCACACATGTCTTTCGAACATCACTCGACTGTGGGGAGGACATGCAGACTCCACACAGAAGGCACTCCTGCCAAGAATCGAATGGAAGAACCTCTTGCTGTGAGGTGACAACGCTACCGCTGCACCATCGAGGCTTCAGTAGGGCATGTAAAATATTGTATAATAATTATATCAATCAATCAATCAATCAATCAATCAATCAATCAATCAGAAGAAGTTAAAAAATATTGGGAAGAGAGAATGGAAAGGCAATATACAATCAAATAGTGGGAGGACATCTGTATAGCTCCCAAGTATGCAACAAAATCAAGAAAGTTTAGGATTCCAGCATGGAAATGTCTGCATAATTATTATTAATACTGCAAGCAGACTTCATAGTATTTTTCTTCAGGAAAGTAGCGATTACTAGAGGCATGCTAGGAAAGAGAGTGGTAATTAGAAATGTAACAGATTGGTATATTTTAAGAAAATCACTACAAAAAGGTCAGAAATGTTGCAGGAGCAGATTATTGTAACTAATGAAATTAATCCCTTGAGCAGGGATAGAAGATTTGAACTGCCTTGACACAGTAAGACCTTGCTAAGTTTAATAAAAAAAAAAAAGCAATTACTATAAAATGGAAATCAAAATCCATACCAACTGTATTGAACATCGTAAAGGAGATAAATTAATTGGAGGTGGGATTTTTTTAGAAAAGGGAAGAAACGCATTGCATTGAAATAAATGGAATTTATAGGTACGTTCAGGAGGAGGAGGAGTGAAATTTAAGGTAAGGTAATGTATGTAATGTTGGAGTGAGTAAGTGTTAGAAACATATATGTAAAATGCAACAATGAAAAATGTTTAAAATTGTTTGTTTTCTTTTCTATAAATGTATGTGTACCCAAGTCATTGTTGAAAATGTATGAAGGGTTAAAAAAAAAAACAAATATAAATATATATTTTTATATATATATATATATATATATATATCAGCAAAATATGTGACCTGTGTTTTGCACTTCCCGCGGTTGGGTGGGCGTTCGAAAGACATGAAGGTTGAATGTCAAGCTGGCACCTCGGCGTTCATCAAAATCTACTGCCAATCAGTAGCGGACCAGAGTTCCACTGTGGCGACCCCTAAAAAAGCCGAAAGACAACAACAACAACTTGTCAACATATTTAAGAATTTGTAGAGGCAATGCCACTATCATGACCAGACCACAGACTAATATCCCGAGTTTTCATTTTTCACTGACACCGCTCTAAAATCACTCTGTAAGGTGACACAGACTCCATGATTATCATTCCAACAAAAGAATGTAGGGGGTTCATTTAACTCGTAGTACAGGTCTCATGTCTGCCAAACATAAAGATGCTTTTTATCAGCATTTATCATCTCTTTCTATCTCTTTCCATTAGGAAAGTATTATTTCATAGCAGTGTGCAAATAATGCAGAAAGCACATAGTGGTTACAGAGCCCATTCACATAGCTAATGAATGCAAAGCATAGTCCATCGGATAAAGATATTGTAAGTCACCCTCTACCACCACTACCACCAAGCAATCATGCCTGGTTGCAGCTATCAAAAACTAAAATTATACTTTGCAACTATTATTCCGTCCTGGCAAGTTTTATTATTTTCTAAAACATTTTTGTAACAGAAATTCAAGCTGCTTTTTCACAGAACTCTTTATTTGTAAACTATGCAGTAAAGAACAGCAGCAAACAGGATGAATGATTCACTAAGCCCAAAAGTGTAAAAAATTGTAGCAAAAATAGGAAAGTGAACCAAACCACAGCAACAGCATTAAGCATACATAGCTATTCAGCACAAAACAGTCCAAAGTGTTCAAGCAATCCAAGTTTATTGTGAGCGCTTCATCAGACAAAAAAATACACTTCAACCTTTCCCCTTTTTAAAAACACACAACAACCAATCAAAAAATTCTATACAATCACATGACAGTGTTTAAGGTGCTACAGTACTAATAAATTCATACATAAAACAGAATAAAAAATTGTGAATAAAATCCAAACGTAACATCCACATGTATAAGTTATATATATATATATATATATATATATATATATATATATATATATATATATATATATAATATATATTTATAGTAGACAGTCTCAATATTTATCTTTTCCTTCTGGATTTTGCTTTTAGTACAGGTTTAAGGGATATTTTATCATTCAGTCTACTACCCTTGTTCACCCTCATTCTAATGATCCAACTCATCTCACTTGTTTCAGTTATATTCCTTACATCTCCTCCTCTTAAATTAGGTGTTATTGTGTCAATAGCTAAAAACTTAAAGCTATGACCTGTACCCTTTTGTATAACATGTTTTGCCAGCGCATTAGTACTAATCCCATTATTAATGTTGTAAATATGTTCTCTTATTCTGTCTCAAAACCTTCTATCCATCTTACCTATACAGAAGGCTGGGCAGACTACACAGTGGGCTAAATAAACTATATGGCTAGTATTACAAGTGTCTGTTACTCTAAAAGTTAACACCCTTCCTGTGTCAGGATGAGAAAACATATTCAAATTATCTATAAACTCGCAATGCTTGCATTTCTTACACGGATGGGTTCCAAAAACATCCTTTAATTCCATCTGTGAATCTAATGCTCTAGGACAACATAATCTCTTCTTTAACGACTTTTGATTCTTAAAAACAAAAGTCGGTTTATTACCCACTATTGATTTAATTTCAGACTGTCTGATGAAGCAGTAGTGATTACTGTGAAAGCGCTCACAATAAACTTGGATTACTTCAACAATTTGGACTGTTTTGTGCTGAATAGCTAGTTATGCTTAAAGCTGTTGCTGTGGTTTGGTTCACATTCCTACTTTTTGCTACAATTTGTAAACCATGCTTTTATCAACAAATTTTATGTCATCTTTCTGAGGTGGTGGCACACCTATACAGTGGCATACAGATGTTACAGCATACAATTTACCCAATAACAAATTAAAGGGATACTCTTTCAGATAATAGACTTATTTATAACAATGTTTTGACAGGGAATAGTGGTTGCTTCTTATGTGTTAAAATATAAAACATTCTAAGAATAAAAATATATTTTGTAACTCTGAATCATTTCTGGTAATTTTACTGTTTGGATTAACAAAAATAGGCAGGAACAGAAATGCAAGCAGTCTTTTTCAAATATCTTTGCCTTTATAGTCATTTTGCTGTCAGACAACTGCATTTATTTTTTCATGGTGATGTGCAAATAGCAGAGGGACACAAAGAAGTTTCAGGATCTTATACGCAGAACTACAAATAGTAAAATCACAGAATGGTCTGCTGGAGAATGGATGCACATAGCAATGTCTTGACAAGGCATTGTGAAGTGGGGACATTGTTAATACTATGGACTGTAAAGAGTACAAGTGGCAGGTGTTGTTAAATGCTAATGCAAGAAAAGGTTTAAATGATCATTTAAATCTTAAGTTTTTAAGAAATGCCGATTCAAGCACTAATTGAATAGGCTGAGCTTCTCTCTTTTGTGTAGTATTTAAGTTGGTAACTTCATTGTGAATTTGTCTGAAGAAATCTCTGTTCTAACAAGAGACAAAACTGCTTACATTTTATTTGAATTGCCTTGTGGTTAATGAATGGGTTCCCACCATTTTGCCTGTACTGTGTGCATTTTTTATGTATATTTTTACTTTTTGGGTACTATACTGATACCTTGCTTGGCTTTTTTATTTATGATTCCTCATATCTCACTGTCCTACTTATTAAATGCAGGTGGCCACACTCATGTGCTCCAGCCATGGATATTGTCTGGGTACCTCCTATACAGGTCATCAGCCTATGTTGTACCTGTCCCCTGTTGTGATAGATCCTGATCTGCCAGTGAAGCAGACAGTAAGAGCTTCCCATGCACTAAAGGATCTGATCATGCAGAAAGTACCTTGTTACACACTGAAAAATTAGCCCTCATACATCCAATACAAGTACAACATTATTAAACATCTCTTGCTTTCTCCATATTGATGCTACATAAGTAGCATTCCTGAAGATACCCTGTGATGACTGCAAAGTCACTGCTACCATATCCTAGCCACACATTTAATATATGAGTCTGTAGCCTGTAAAATCTAAGTGTACAGATATACAAAATAAGTCAACCATAATTATCTGTCACCAGTATCTGACAGCATCTGTGAGTGGTTTGCTGCTCAGTCTACTAAACATTGTAGGGACTGAGTACTGCAAAAGTACATGTAAACAAAACACAATTCAAAAATATTCCATACAAATGAGAATTATTGAATATGCATAGGAATGTACTGTAAAACTGGTGTACCAATGTCAATTGTATTCTAAAAGATTGAAGGAACTTGGCTTGCTGGAACATTTTATGCAAACTGTTTCTGAAATGGAAATCTTTGCAGTACACAGTCATATAAGTGCACCTTTTATATTACTTTCTGTGTGGTTGCATACTATAAAATGGTAAAACTATTTCAGCTTCTCTTTCAATTTATTTCACCCATTTCGTAGTACTATGATAGTTATTATTAAACTTTCAAGTGTGATATTAGGTACAATATTCTGCATAACATTGCTATGTGTAGTGTTTATATCTGGGCAATATCTTATTTTCTTGCAGGATACTTGCAGCTGGACGGAGGATAAGACATGATAATTTCACATCCAAGCAGAATGATATCATCATTGAAGGCAGCTGGACCTAGACCTTCAAGGATGGGCTGGTGGTAGAGAGCAGAGAAACTGATTATAGAAAGAGAATTCTACCATGTAAGCACTGTTGGCAAGCCATTGCTGCACTATGCAGTTTGGCTACTGATGTGCCATGGACATCAGTAGTAATAAACATCAGTGGGCTAGGGATTTTGAGGCTGCTTGACATGCCTTTAGGTTGGAGGCACCATCTACTCTGCCTTACAAACATTGCACATTTCTTAGGCCCCCCTGGGTGGCCAGTGACATGCAAGAATACCTCATTGCATTCA
Organism: Protopterus annectens; assembly: GCF_019279795.1. NCBI lineage: Eukaryota > Metazoa > Chordata > Ceratodontiformes > Protopteridae > Protopterus > Protopterus annectens. The sequence goes on along the minus strand of NC_056727.1, from coordinate 686,957,155 downwards.
GAATGGCATTTACTCTGCATGTCCAAATCTATACTGTCCTGTTGGAGGTACTTTTCATTTGTGCACTGCCTATGACATGACATTCAGCTATCCTTACATTAACCTACATTTATATGCACAGACTTGAACATATTAAGGATGAGCTTAGTGTTCCTTACAATGCAAAAATGAGGTTGCAATTATGAGGATTGCATGTGACTTTGTGTACAGCTAGGCATTTTAGCTAGTGTGACCTGTGTCTTGATAACCACACTGTAACTGCATGTCATTACATAAGCATTAGGCTTACAGTATGTTATTAGACACACAGTATTTGTTTTTCCCCCCAGTTTCTTTGGTATATACTTTTCAGATACATGTATTTAATTGGAAATGTTAACTCTTCATGTCCAGTTATTATTCTTTGTTTCTAGCTGTTAACAGACATTCTCACACTCCCATTGGGGATGCCATATGCAAGAGAAAACTTGTGTCATTGCATAACAAATATGCCAGCTGTCAAATTAATGAGCTGTGTGGCTCAATATAGTCCACTGCATCCCTTGCTGATCTCACTCACACCATGACATGGCCACACCCTGACTCTGGATCCGTCACATCTACTTCCTGTATACTGTGAACACTCTCAATGCTATTCTGATGAGGCAGGGAGCATCTGACAGCAGCACACATGAGTTTGGCCAATATGTAGGTTATGCTGGCTTGGGTCATGAATGGAGTACTTCTCCATCACAATAACATGAATGAACCCCTTGGAAGCATTGGGAGTGTATGTGTTGTAATAGCTCTGCTCATTTATTCCAGCCACTTGCTATGTCAACCATGTCCAATGTATATGATGATAGCTATGTCCAATGTAATCTATACTGTATGCCTACAAAGTGAT